>NW_009912388.1:59011-60026 GCF_000696875.1 Nestor notabilis
GCTGTCGTCCTGGTTATACCAGAGAGGGACAAATGGCGGCAATGTGCTGGGGCTTGGCCTGTGCCTACAGAGCCCTGCTCAAAACTATCCAGCACCTTCAAAGGGATCTGATGGAAAAGCAACAGACAACAGAGCTACTCCAATTCCAAGTACAGCAGCTACCCCAACCCCAGTGACAAGCACAGCAGCTACTCAAACCCCGACAGCAACAGAAAATGCAGCTGTTGGTGTTACTCAACCCTCAAGCACAGCAGATGTACCAACCCTGGCAACAGACACTGCAGCCACTCCAACCACAGTGATAGACACTGCAGCTAAACCAAATGGTCAATTTGTGACACTATCGATTGCCCCTGTAAGCAGGAGGAAAAACAAACAAGAGGCACAAACAGCAACCTGAAGAAAGATGAAGTCCCAATGCACTTACTACAGGGGACAGCATCTGAACAAGAGTTACTACTAGGTGGATCAGAGGAAGAGGAAGAAGAAGAAAAAGAGGTGACTTCTCGATGCTGGACCTCAACTGAGCTACAGAATATGTGAAAAGATTTCACCCATCTTTCGGGGGAGCACATCATCACCTGGTTGCTCTGATGCTGAGACAATGGGGCCGATGGTCACAAACTAGAAAGTAGGGAAGCCAAGCAGCTGGGATCACTTGCTAAGGAAGGAGGAATTGACAAAGGGATTGCAAGAGAGAAGCGAGCCCTGGGCCTTTGGAGGCGGCTCTTGGCAGCTGTGAAGGAAAGGTTTCCCTCCAAGGATGATGTTATGACTCGCTCAGCCAACTGGACCACGGTAGAGAGAGGCATCCAGTTCCTGAGGCAATCAGCCATTCTAGAGATGATCTATCATAAGCTGGATGCCAGGAATGCATCCATAGATCCAGATGAGGTTGAATGCACATGATCCATGTGGTGGAAACTTACATGGTGTGCACCATCATCATATGCCCACTCATTGGCGTCACTGACCTGGAATGACATAGCACCACCAACAGTGGATGAACTGATTC
>NW_009912388.1:60307-62889 GCF_000696875.1 Nestor notabilis
GAACTGTAGAACAACGTTCAAGGATGATCCTCCCATGAAAGTTGCTGCTCCAGTTTCTGGTGAGCAGTTTCCCAGATGGAGTGGAAGAGATGATTTTACTCCAGCTCCTCTGATGAAGAATACTAATCCCTTTCTACATGACATAAGTGGACATTTCCATTATTCCGTTTGCAATGGACAGCATAGCAAAAATGTAGTTATATTTACCATGGAAAAAGAGACCATTCTTAAAGATCTATGAACAAATTGTCTGTCTTGGTTTCATGTCAAAAGCTCTGGTTTAGCCCCTTCACAAATAAAATTAGTAAAAAATAATAATTAAAAATAATTTAAAAAAATAAAATCTACCATGACTGTCTTCATGTTGATATCCAGACAAAAGTTCTGGTACTGACAACCACTGTTGACTTACAAGAGACTGTAAAATTTCAGATTAGAGAGCTTTTAATGAAGGAGGTGGATCTAGTTCTCTATTTCTTGAATCATAAGATTGATCTAACTTATTTTAAACCTGAATTAATTACAATCAATTTTCTTGCACCTTTTTTTAAAATTGATAACTGAATTTAGATGAAGATGTGGAAATTACGTTTGAAGAATCACTGCCCATACAGTACCAAATATTGCCGTAGTTAGGAGATAAAGACAAGATTCTCGTCATTTATTGTCTTTTTAGGCGTTTGTATGCTTCTTTCAAAGTAAATTAAGTCAGCCACTTGCTGGTATCAATAGGCTTGGCTCAAGCCCTCCTCAGAGAAACCATGGATATGGGCATAGGATAGCTGATATGTTCCAGAATAGAGCTTAGCCGTTAATAATAGGTTGTATTCCTCATGTAAATGGAAATCTGCAGGTTCTGCAAGAGACAGCTAAAATGGTAGCTATCTGTATATCTGTAGAATCATGAAAAAAACAAAACAAAACAAAACAAAAAAGCAAAAGAAAAACCCAAACAGAAAAACAGTGGAAGTTTTCCTTTCTCTGATAGATGCCTTTCATAATTGCCCCTTTCTGATTTTGGGTCCCTCAAAAAGAAAACAACAGGTTTGTCAGGCACCAGCAGGACATTATTGTTATAGTTACTCATTCCTCTCAACACAGCACTCATTTTTTTCAAGATGCCACCTGAGAAATGAAGAGTAGGGATGTAAGCTCTATCACTATACCCTGGATCCCTGTTTCCAGTGAGGCATCCAGGGCATCTCCATCTGCTGGTGCCACTAGGGTCACTTACAGAAGAGCCTTCGTTTTGATGAATCTTGCAGAGAGTGAAATGACAGCCAGTCTGAAGCCATGAACACATCATAAAACTACCTTCCCCACCCTCCCGAGTGCATCTTCTGCTGAGGACATTTACTAGCAGAGTCTTGCTGAATATATCTGCACAAGGCACAACACTGCTTTTGTTTCCGGGCAAGGCTGAAGGATGATCACTTGGGATCTAACAGTTTCAGTCAGTCATATGAACTCTCTGTGAAAGGCAAGTGAAGCCTGGGACAAGAGATGTGCTCCTTTGTCAGATGCCTCCTTTCAACACCTTTTACAACTTCCACCATTGAAATTTCATGCCCTCCCCCTCCAAATGCTGTGGGGCTTTTACTTTTGGTTCCAGACAGCAGCTCACTCCCTCCATTAAAAATCAGTGGCTTATACGTAACACAGCTCCAATGCATTAGCAGTGAACCCAACAGGACAGGATTTGTACAGTTCTTAGTACTGAGGTTCACTAATTTTTCATACTTTATATGTTTAGCATTTGAAAAATGAGAAAAATATGGTTTTGTAGAAAGAAGGATTACCACAGCAATTACCACAGAAAAATATATTAATGAGGGAGAGGGGAAAAAATGGAGAGGAGAAGAGATTACAACATTTCTCAAGTTATAAGTACTGCAGATACATGAAAGAAAACTGACTTAATGAAAGATGTTACAGCCCAATGAAAAATTAGAAAGAAAAATCATAATAACATAAGACACTACAGCTGTAATATTCAAGTAGGAATCAATATTTTGTCTGGAAACTTTCCATGAAGACAGGGTGCAGGGTGGATTTTTTTTAAACCTCAAAACTGTCACCAGAAAGAACAGATTTCCAAAATGGCAAATACATCCTCGTAACACAGCTTTGCTGGCCAAAGAAGTTCTCTGTATCTCTCAAAGCCCAGTTGCTTCTAACATGACCTGGCCTGAAAAATGCACTAATTTGTAAATACTTCTAAATACTGCTACTAAATTGTGTATCACCTGACACACCTGGGTCACTTGTTATCAGTTAGGGTCCCATGCCCTATGGTTTCTGCCCCACAGAACCCCAGTTCCTCCAGCTGATTACCTCTTTCCTGACATAGTCTTATTTTGACACAGGGGTGGTAAACATATGTGCTAGATACGAAAAATAAGATTTAATTAAATTAGATTAATTTTCTTAAAAATATACAGATTACTAAAAGTGTTCAACAAAATAAGAGTGCACATAGAAACATACTGTATCAAAATATTTATAGGAGCAACATTTTAAATGAACGATCCGGTTGCCTATTTCTATCCTATTGATAGAATCATAGAATCATAGAATCATAG
>NW_009912389.1:0-26357 GCF_000696875.1 Nestor notabilis
GGCTGGCTGGGCCCTGCTCTGCCCTCGCTCTACCGCCACCCCCCACCGCGTCGGAGGAACGTGGAGGAGTTTTACCTCCCGTTCAGGTCAGTCGTTGATTTAAGAACTGGTTTTCTGCGAGGAAACTCTGCTCATTGCAGTGCTTGAAGTGAAGTATTCCTTAGGGGTGAGAATTAGAAGTACTACGCCCCGCTCTTGCAGAGCAGTCTGGTTGCGTGCAGTAGTGTTCGCAGCCACTAAAGTAACATGTCTTGTGCAAATAAAGCATTAGGAGGCCGCTTCCTTAAGTTACTCCTTCCGGATGGCTTTTCTTCCCTTCCTCCATTTGAGAGCTAGCTCATAAACGATATCAATTCTTCCAACTTTTAAGATCTAATGCTTTAAAAAAGATGAAGTCAGATGTCAAGTGTCCATACAGTAAGCATTACCTAGGATAGTTAACGCTTGATTTGAGCTGCTACTGCTGTTTCTGCAATATTGAAACAATCTTCAAAACGTGCCTTGATTTTGCATAAAGTTCAGGTTTCATCCACTCAGCGTGTTCTTGCTTTGTGAGGACTTTGTTAATGTTTGTGGGGTTGACGTTAATTTCTAAACCGTGTCCAATGGAGGCAGCACTCTTCATGCAGGAAGAAGCAGCCTGTTTCTGCAGTCTGAGCTATGTGAGGCAAGGGTGGCACCTCTCTAGTGACTGCAGAGTGCCTAGTAAAGACTAAATGGAATGGATAGTCTTATTAGGCCTCTTCCCAATCAAATCATGAGAAAGTTGTAAATATGTAAGCAGAAATACATGTTATCTTGGAAACACGTAAGTGCCATGCGTAATTGTAACTGTACTGCTCAGGCTTGAGACATCAGAAACTGTGGAGAGCTCTGTCCTTGGAGAATTGGAGTGTTGGTCCCTGGCAACATATGAGGACATTTTATGCATCAGTGCTCTGAGTAAATCTCCTATTCAGGAGAGCTAAGTTTTCTTTGATACTCCGGAACACCAGGTTTCCAATTACAAATAAAAAAGAATTTATCAGATAAAGGAGATTTATGAACAGATATTCCAACAAAAGTGCCAGTATCTCTTCTTAGACATACAGAAGTAGATGGAAAAGGAACAGCCAAGCTTTCCTGTTTTCCTCGGGTCAGGAAAAATTGACTAGTATTCTAGTAAAAGATGTATTTTGAGACCAACATAGCTACAATACCAATGTTACTTAGAAGCTGTAGTAACTTTGTTGTTACTTACCAGGTTGGATAGCATTTTTGGGTTTCATGGGAAGGGGAGATTTACTAGCATATCCATATTTCCCTTCTTTGTACAAGAGTACTAGTGGCTCTTGGGTTGTTTGCAGTGACTATGACATGAAATGTACTCTATTCACATTTTTACACTGTTCCTAAACTGAGCCAATTGCTGTTCAGTATAATTAACATTCAGAGGTCTTTTTAAGATCTAAAAATACAGAGTAAAAAATTAAAAAGAAAATCTATCCAAAATACACAAACAATTTTTTTATCCAGAAGTGCAATTCACTGGCATCTAAATTTTTGTGGATGACACTATCATTGCATCCTTACTGCCTTTCCCATTTCATGTGGTATCCCTGTTCTGCTCTGCTGTTCCTGGAAGCTTTTCAAATAACTGGCATGTGCACAATTTACATATGATTCAATCACGCCAATAATAATTCTGTGTCTTTTGACATTATACGTTATGATATTTCACCATAATTTTATTTGCTGTGATTAGAAAGATCACATGATATGTGTCAAATTTTTTAGATTTCTGGCAAGTGTGGTTATCTAGCATAGTTCTTACGTGTTTAATATAGTTTGCTACAAGACTGACTGGTTTTCTGACTTCATCAAGATTCACACCCATCCCTTTGACTCTCGTGTGGCTAGACTATAAATCAGTTCTCTGAAATACCTTGAAGTAGTCATCTATCACACCAATTGAGTATGCTACAGAAGCAGAATAAAATGAAGAGCAAACAAGGTGTCAGCTGTGGTTGGGGTTTTTTGTCACTCATTAGGAAAGGTATGTAAGTAGTTTAGCTTCTCTGATTCAAAGTAACATTGTACTTATGGGTTAGGTTCTTTTTTACTTAGTTTCCAGTGCTACTGAGATCTGTGGCCACAGAAATCTATTACAGATGTTATTGTGGCAAAGGGGACAAGGAGTAATACAAAGGTAACTACAGGACCTGAATTTTTAACTAATTGAGATTTCAGTTTGAAAAAAACTGTTTATTAGTAAATCTGACTTGAAAAAAAGTAATCCGAAATAGAGAAATCCAATCAATTGGAAAAGCATTAATGCTGCAGGAAAATACAGGATGACTGCAAAAAGCCAATCACATATCAGGTTGTGATGTGTTACTGCAAAAACGAAAACCTCAGTTTTAAGCCAAGCCTCATTCCCGTCACCCTCTGGGTATTAATATGTGTGTCATTCAACAAATACATTAATAGCTGTCAACTCTACCTTCTGCTAGTAAGTCAGAATCTAAGGGAGAGGAAGCTACCCAGGTACCCTAGCGGAAGCTGCAGCCACCCCTTCGTTTGCAGCTGGTAAATCCACCTCTGTAATGCTACATGAGAAGAATATTAAGGTTGCAAAGTTAACCTGAACAACAGAAACATCAGGGCTAAGTTTACATGTAGAACTTGTTTCAGCCCTTTGTGTGTGTATATGTGGTGTGCCTGCTTAAATTACCGGGCTACATGCTATCATTTTTATAGGAGCCCCCTTCCCAAGAAGCACGGACCACATTGTTTCAGACACTGTTTTTCCTTATTGTTTCTTAACAGTTAGCTCTGTGCTTCATTTATTATATGCTGTTCCAACCCTACTCTGAAGACAAAAAGATGTCTCCTCATGAGCTTTCCTCTGAGGCTTGTCACCACCAATCTGAGTGTTTCACAGGCACAGATGAATTTAATCTTCAGAGTATTCCTGTGGGACTATGTTGCCCATTACAAAGGCAGTGAGCAGAGATTGAAAAATTAAAACCTAATTTCCTAATTTGTTTACTATTTTGATTGCCCAAACTATGGCAGCTAGGATTTGGGTTTTAGTTTGTCTTTTAGCATTTGTTTGGGTTTTGGTGTTTTTTTTTTTTTTTTTATATAATTTTCCAGCAGCAGCTACCTATCTCTGCCTCTGCATTCTGTGCAAAGCTAGGGGGGGGAGTGTTTTTTTCTTTTTTTTTTATTTTTTTTTTTATTTATTTTTTAATTACAATAACATTTTACAGTTTCTTCACCTAGGCAGCAAAATGACAAAATGACAGTACTGCCCTTCTCTATTCTGTCCCTTCATTTACTTTTACTGGCCCTTGTCAGGTTCCATACTTTCTTGATTAGCCTTGAGAGAAGTTGAGAACCCTTCAGAAATAGTAATTTCTGGGTTTGGCCCACCAGCCAGCAGTTCCTCCAAGTGAATACGACTGCTGTACAAAACTTTCACTGTACTTCTCCTCCTTCTGCCCACACATCTGTGGGTTCTGCAAGCCTTTGCAGTCCAGCCCTTCAGAGGAGATATGGAAACAAAAAAAGCCGCCTGCATAAACACTCTTGGGAGTTGTTATGCAGTAAAAAATTTCCTTTTATCATGCAGAAACTGGTTACACTGATAACGCATTTGTTGTCAATTTTAAATATCTTTTAAAAGGAACAGTACAACAGTATTAGTACTGTGATTTCTGTTATTTCAGGCCACAGAGATGCTGAAACATTGAAATAATTACAAGGAGTTATTTGGGTATGAGCAATATACCATTTACTACTTTGCTTGGATATACCCCCATCCATCAGTCCAAAACCAATTAAATTAGATGCAAAATGAATATGACGAAGTTCTAAGCAATGTGAATCAAGATTTTGTAATGAAATATGTCAGTTTTTTGTAATTTCTTACATGTTTCACATTTCACTGATTTTATCTTAGTATTGTATGATGTAATAACCACTGCAATGTCATTATTTTAACAACTGAAATATCAATGAAACTGGAATAAACTCAAGACTAAGAAGAAGCTATTTTGGAAGGAAGAGTGATAGTGAGTTATACAAGCTGGAGGTCTGTCCCTGTGGTTTGGATCTGCAAGGAGCCACAGGAGATTATCTAGTCCATTTGCTGGAAAATATTTCTCAAGCCTTTTCTTAACTCTGATGAAGAAGACACAAAACCTCTGCAGGCAAGCTGCTTTAGTTCTTTGCTATATAGCACCAGAAAAGATATTCCTCATGCTTAACCATCACTATCCTGCCAGTTACGCATACCCTCATATGAAATACGACTTTGTAGAAGCATGCTGCTGTTGGTGCTTGTTCAGTTTGTGATCATATTCAGAACTGATACTGGCCTCATTTTGTATCTATGAAATGGTTTAGTCAGTCTTTGGGGTGAAGTCTCACATTCCCCACTGAATTTTGTTGTGGTTTTGTTTTTATTTTTTTTTTAACCAACATTTACACCCATCTGTTTAGACCATTCTGAATTGTGCTGCTATGATACAGCTGTTTGGTAACACTTGCAAATATATGCATTCTCCCTGTTGCATCACTGATGAGAATATTAAATCATATGATGCCTACAGTAGACCACTGTCATCTTTCATATAATGCATTATTCCCTAAAAATGATAATCACTAAAAAATAATCTTTGACTTTGTTTTCTAACCAGTTCTGGACCTACTCTATAATAGATTAACATTTGATGTTTCATTAGCTTCTTTATGAAAATGCCATAAAAGATAAATGTTCAAGAAATACTGAAGGAATATTTCCTCGCTAAGAGATATGGTAAGGAATATGGCTATGGGCAGTGAGGCAATAACAACCACCAGAGTGCAAAGAATTAGAGTAGATGAATTGCGGAGATTTTAGTTTTCCCATTTAAAAAATACTAAAAAAGGAATAATGTACTATTGTGTAGTGCCTGTGCTTGCACAAAGCAGTAAAGGTCTGCAGTGAGTTAGCCTTTCTAAGAAAAATGACAAAACACCAATATTTACAAAATCTGTGCATTTGAAACATGTGCCCACTCATCCAGTCAGTCAAATGAACATTACACTTCAGATCATGATGACTGTTCTTCTGTGAAACATATGCCATCGTTCCCTCTGGGTATTTGATTGCCTGTTTTACCAAAAAACCTGGAAAAATTCGTTTGTCACCTTTGTTTTATTCTTTGCCAGTGAGTGGACAGTGTTTTCATTTATTAGAGAGAAAGCCTTATTACCTATGTGAAAGAGAGTAGTTTTTTTACTAGCTAGATTCTTCATTTGCCTTCAGAGTAGTGACAGGTACCGCCCTCAATCAATGGAATAGGAATTTCTGTTACCCAGTTTGTCTGATGTTGCAGTATACTAAAATATAAAACTCAAGCAGCACTAGCTGGGTACATTTACCCTGATACAACAATGATGTAGAAGAATAATAAGAAGATATAGAAAAGATGTACTTTTTTCCTTCTTCATAGGCAGTAATGGCAGGTGAGAACTAAGCAAGAAACATTGGTTATTGTGGTATGCATTTATCTGCTGTTGGGATTGTCCTCCACTGCTTATGCTTTACAAAAGACAGAATGCCTTCCGGCAAAGCTTTGTTTTTATTTTGGCACTACTAGCCTTAAATCTAAACTGGGCCATTATGGCTTGATGAGAGATACACAGCAGCCTCTGAGGTATCCTTATTTGGTTTGTGCTTTGGTCACCTGTTCACTGACTGCTGTCTCTCAAAGCTCATAAGGTGTTGTGTCCCAGTACAGGAGTCATGCTGAAAACAAGTGTAAGGACGCTGTTAGCAGGCAGACCTGAAGTAGCCCTTGCCAAAGTAGAAGCCATGTGTCTAAAAAGTCCCCAAATGGTTGGAAGTGGGACAATACTTAGTAGAAGCATCATATGCACCTGCCTGGAACTAATCCTTTTTCGAGCATCTGCTTATGGCCACATGGAGAATCATCATCTTGATAACAGTAAAGGGAGCTAAGGGTTCCTAAATGTTGAATAATTATTTGTTCAGCAACAGCACAGTGAAATTTTTGGGTCATGTAACTGCAAGCCCATGGTCCATGACTAACAGAATTTCATACATTTGCATAAATATAAAGCTGTCTTGACTTGTTTTCCTGTTGTCAGAGAATGTAAGGAAATCTTTTAAAGTCTGCAGCTGGTCACATAAGATATAAACATTTACAACATTTTATTAATCAATTTTATCTCAAGAGAGATAAATTGTTACAAGATTTTGATAACAAATCAATAAAGTCAGCTTTTTTACTGTTATCTAACTTGCCACGTCTTTTAGATAGGAGCATTAGAAACCATCAGTCTGCTTAAAGATTCATATGCAATTTTAGCAGCTTAGTGGTGAATATAGCAATTAATTTCAGTGCATATCCTTCGACTACTTTTTTAGAGCTATTTATAGAGATGTTTTGAGTTGTCTTCATTCTTTCATCCAAAAATGGATGGTACAAGGGCACCTAAGAAAACAGAATAGTGGGGGAAATGCGGCTGCACAGTGTCAGTGCGCAGTCTCTTGGTGCCATCCCTATGTGGCACGTCAAGAGTTACCATCTGAAAATCCCTCTGGTCAGAGAAAAAGTTTCATGTAGCTGTTAAATATTTTTTCTTCAATGGATTCCAAGTTTCTCCAACTGTGGGCCATTTTCTTTTCCTCAGCTAGGAGACATGGACAGAGGTGATCTTCTTTTTATGCAGCTAGTTTCTGGTACTGCATTAGGAACTGCTCAGAAATGCCTCCTTACTCTTAGCATCACTGGTTCATCAGGGGAGAATTTAACATTACTATTTATTTTTATGTAATTTTTCCAGGGTCAGAACCATAGTTTCAGGGGGAAAAAATGAACAATCCATTTCCAAGTGTCTATTTTTAGAAGGGAAAAAAAATCACCTGCAGAAAGCAAACAATTTGTTTAAATATTCCTGTAACCAGGGCTGCATTTCAGTCTATGTCTTTCAGCCAGAAGTACTGTCTCCATCTAGCATAGGACTTAGTAATACGAATGCTCAAAATAGTTTTGTGTTATCACTTGGTAGGTGTCAAAAGTTTATATTGTCTTTCTATTTCAGAAAGTTACAATTTTCAAGCTAATCTTAGTTTAGAAGATTTGAGAAGGGAGTAGGGGAGAATGGGAATGAAAAGGAAGCTTTTCGTGTATGTGAGAACCTTACGGAGAATCATGGCAAAAGTCTAAGGTAGAGAAGATGGCAGCATGGAAAAAACCAGAAATGACATGCAGAAAAACCAGTGTAATTGCATTTCCAGTTGACCACTGGACCAAAAACCTTGGAAGCACTTTATTGTTCTGCCAAGTGTTGAGCCAGTGGGAAGGAAGCTTATTTTCCTGCTTGCTTTGGCACAGGGCTGTGAGGCTGTGATACTCACATACAGAAGCCTACTCGCAGTGCTGTGGGATCACAGTGACAGAGGGCTTGCTATATTCTGAGGTGGCTGAGAGTTTTCAGTTGTTACTGTAGGAACAAAAGCAGGTTTTACTGATCACAGGATTTTTCTCAAAGAACTGGATTCTTAAAACATTAAACTATAGTCCTGGCTAATTCATCCTTTTATAAGACTTATTTGTATAAATGTTCTTTGGTATGGATAAGGAACAATGTTTTTATTTATATTGCAGACACTGAAGACAATGTATTTTGTATGTTTCCATTACTTTGAAGCCATTGCTAGGGAGTTGCCACGAGGCTTTCCAAAGAACTTGTGGAGGGTCAGGTTTTTGTGTTCCAGCTGTTTCTTTGCTGCAATTATGCACATGCAGAAGGAGGGAGGTGTTCTGTCTGCTCTTACATGGAGGTTCAGTGCTTTAAAATAGTTTGCCTGTCTCAGCTTACCATGTGTGGTTTGATTTGAGGTAATTCACTTTTATTTTAAAGCAGAAACTAACAGAATGGAAATGTGCTCTCTGGGACCACTGTTGGAATTTTGAGAACATGTATATCCAACATATAGCTCCAAACCCCTGCACTTCAGCTCTCCCTTAGCATTTTCATATGTATTCTGGGTACAGTTTACCCTCATAAGTTTAGCTGGCTAAAAAGCAGGAATCTAGTCTAAGGTATTCAGCTGAATTTGTGGGTTACAGAAGAGAAAGTCAAAGGAAAAGATGTTTTCTCTAGAATCCTACCTGTCTCACTCTTATGCTGGGAGAGATTGACTGATGAGTGCGTATTTCCATTGCCTATTTGCTTATACAAATACATAGATAAATGCTTGACTTCAGGACAACTGCAGTTAGGTGAGAAAATCTCACTCAGCAAAGCATATGTTTGTATCCTAAATTATAAACTCTCTAGGTCATTGAGTTTTAATCTTAAACATGGCTTTTTTAGCTGATTATGGTATTTATCATCATCAAAGTTGTAAACTGGCTGTAGCATTAACCTGACTCAAAATACTATTAATAATACTGAATCCAAAATTAGTCCAAGAAAAAATTACCTTCTTCCCCTCCAGACAAACTGGCACATGTACTGCTGCTGCTTTAAAAAACCCAAAGCCCTACAATTAAAGAAAACAAAAACAACACTCAAAAATATTTCTCAAAATGTTTGCATTTGCATGGATTAAGAGAGCCTAGGTGCCAAAAAAAGTTGTTTCAAATGTCTCCACTTGTTTTTTTTTGAGTATAATCTACAACCCTCTGAGGTTTTTTCCCCCACTTTGTGAACATATAAGATAAGGGCATGTGAAAACAATTTTTCATTGAAAATTGCACTGTGAGTATGCACGAAACACTATTTACTTTATTTCAAAGTTCCACAACCCAAATGCAGCTGTATTTTGCAGCATTTACAATTTTGCTGTAAACTGATTTGGGGCATCTGTCTACATTATAGCCAGACCAGGCAAAAGATAAGTAGGAAAAATGGAAAACTTCTAACATAATTAATTTCCACCAGATAGCACTGTCTCTGGCTGTTACAACAATTAGTTTATCAATTTAATGTTGATTATGGGTTTCCCAAAAAGTAAAAGGAAATCTTGCAAACATCCTCTGAAGAGCAGTGCAAAAGAAAAGTTTGGCACTGTTGCCACTAGAGCTAATGTATTAGTAGTGTCTAATACATGTATTTGTTTTTATTTAAGATATTTTCAGGCACGTTAAGCAAAATCTGGCTTTACAACATTGTCCTTCTTTGACAAATTTTATTTCACTCTGCTCCAGCTAAATTTATCCTTTGGAGGCATAAGTTTGGACTTGGAAAATCTATTTCCTACAAGCTCATGCTTCAAGTGATAGCAGATGCTAAACACAAAGCAAGAAAAAAAGATTAATCTCTTAAGAGCATTGAGAAAGCAATCAACGTATTATCTAAATAAATTAATAATCACATTTTCAGGTTTCCTCATAAGAAAACAGCTTTGAGAGCTCAGGGAAGTCCTTAGAGGAGCATGCATCATAATATAGTGAAGAATCCATTGATAAAGAGATGGGGGCTGTAGAAACAAACTGTTGAGGTTCAGTCAGTGTCTTAGCAGAGATTTTTTAAGTGATTGACCTGCATAAATGAGAAATATAGCCACAGAGAGTGTGTGAAGTTTTTCAATCTTATATTTATCTGGTTTATGTTGTATACTACGGTATATTTTCTTTGCTTTGATTAGTCTAATGTGTATGACAAAAACAGGGCATGAAGCATCTCATTTTCAATACTATAGGTTACAGCTATGATTCTGCTAGTAAGTTAACTAATGTGATCACAGAACCTGTTCAAGACTAATTTAGCATGAACTTACAATGATATTAGTGATATTCTGAATGAGCATTCCAGAGTAGCATGTGGTGGGATCATCTTAATGTTTCCTAACCAGTCCTCCTTAAAAAACCTAGCACTACTGTAAGGAGGGACTTTCTGTCCTAGGCACGTTTTCCTTTTCAGATAAAGACAGATTGTAAAGAGCTTTGTCTTACATAATTTTAAGCATGATATTAAATTTTCTGTAATGTAAGCATCCTCATTTTTATGTTCCCTATTGAGTTGGGAGGAGATAGACATCTTCAGAGAGCAATTCCAATTTACTCTAGATCACCCCCGCTTATCTCCCTTATCTCTTTCTACTGACCATATAGGAAACCTATAGCAAGTCTTACGCTACCTTTGGCCCTTAACTTGGGCAAGTCAGGTGGATGCCCTCTTTGACGCAAGCTATCTTTTAGCTTTTTTAGCTTTGATCTTTTAGGTGCAAACTATGTAGGTCTGTGTGGAAAAAGCCACTATAAAACCATACATAGAGAGTGGAAGGGTGGGGAGATAGAGAATCTCTCTCTCAGTGTATATAGATAATTTATAAATAGAGATAAATAGAATATATATGTGGTATATAGGGACTCTATATATACTATATACTCTCTATATATTCTAGATAGAGTATATATACTCTCTCTATATAGAATCATAGAATAGTTTGGGTTGGAAAGAACCTTAAGATCATCTAGTTCCAACCTCCCTGCCATGGGCAGGGACACCTCGCACTAAACCGTGTCGCCCAAGGCTCTGTCCAATCTGGCCTTGAACACCGCCAGGGTTGGGGCATTCACAACTTCCCTGGGCAACCCATTCCAGTGCCTCACCATCCTCACAGTAAAGAACTTCTTCTTTATATCTGATCTAAACTTCCCCTGCTTAAGTTTGAATCCGTTACCCCTTGTCCTACCACTACAGTCCCTAATGAAGAGTCCCTCCCCAGCATCCTTATAGGCCCCCTTTGGATACTGGAAGGCTATTATGAGGTCTCCACGCAGCCTTCTCTTCTCCAGGCTCAACAGCCCCAACCTCCTCAGTCTGTCTTCATACGGGAGGTGCTCCAGTCCTCTTATCATCCTCGTGGCTTCCTCTGGACTTGCTCAAACAGCTCCATGTCCTTTTTATGTTGAGGACACCAGAACTGGACACGATACTCCAAGTGAGGTCTCATGAGAGCAGAGTAGAGGGGCAGGATCACCTCCTTTGACCTGCTGGTCACACTCCTTTTGATGCAGCCCCGGACATGGTTGGTTTCTGGACTGCAAGTGCACACTGAAGCCAGCTCATGTCGAGTTTCTCATCAACCAACACCCCCAAGTCCTTCTCTGCAGGACTATATATCAGCCTATATTTATGTTTCTGTATATATGTTTCTAGTTTGAGAAACAAATCTTTTAGCTACAACAAAAAAATCTGTCCTGGAGATCACTAAGTTCTCTTCCTGTGGCTGCTAGAACACTAGCACATTAATATAAGAATAGTGGACTGATATCTCAGTTCCTCATTCTTGTTTGCAGTTTTCCAGATTAAAACAGAAGAAGGAAGAGCAGCCTCCCACTTCCTGCCTGATGCTAGGAATATAGATCATAAACAGCTGACAAGTTGATTTGTCTGGAACAACAAATACAACCAGTCCATGGAATTAATTATTTCAAGATATTTGAACTCCCTGAATTGTTCTGAATCATTTCCTCCACCAGGCACATCCACCTTCCTTTTTCTAGAGCAGTTCGGTTTTTACAAAATGTGTGCTATTTTGAAATGTTTGTTTTTAAAAGATGTTCAGATTTGTGGTGTTTCTAAGCTATGTTTTCCCAGCTGCCTACCTGGCTGTCAACAGTCACTGACTGCTTGCTTGTGATGCCAGTGGGACTGGTTGCTGTTGGAAGCCATCAGATGAATGGCCAAACCAGTAAGATCAACATGCTGGAACTGCTTGGTTGCAACAGACAGTTCAAGGCATGGGCTGGGAGCAGTAATTGCTCTGTGCGGATGAGTCACTTGGCTCTGCCCAAAAGTCTGGCCAGTTCTCTCTGTGTTAGTAGAGGATGCGACATGCTCTGTTATTTGTTGCCCCATCTTATGGGAGGTTCTTGTTGTGCTGATCCTCCAACCAACCAGCTGAGATGAGCAGTTAGAAGTGATTTTGACACTTCAGGCAGGATCCAGCTGAGATTGCAGTCTGAGCAAGCCTGGCTGATTTTGCCCCAGGAGGCCTGGAAACAGCTCCCACATAGTTGATGACAAAAACACAGGACTTAAGCATTAAATAGGTTTTGCATGGCAAAGAAGTAATGAATAGCACATGTAAGAAGTGGTGAAGAAAACACGATGGTTTTGGAACAATAGTAAAGAATTAAGTTTCATGTTTAGAGAATATTTGTTTTGTTGTATCTGATAATTGAACTATTATTCAGTTGAAGTACTTTTTGATTTATAAAAATTAAATCTGGTTCAGTACAAAAATCAAGATGGTAGTAGAAACCTTGAGAAAGATTTTAACATTTATATGGTGTAGTATCACCCATAGTTAATTAAGATTATAAGGCTAAGTAGACTTCAAGTTTTAAAATATAAATGATTTGCTTGTTGACATTTGGAAGATTTATCTGACAGTCATTTTATTATATGGGAGCAGAATTTTCTTAGTGGTTGGAGTGGGACCATAGTTCTGTTGTGTTGCGGTGATTCCTCTGTTTCTACATTTCACTAAGTTTTGTCAGCAGCACAGAAAGGTAATGCATACAACTCTGATTTGCACAGGTGTGCAGTGAGACCAGCAACTGTGTGCATGCTTTTAGTTAACTAAAAAATTACCTCACATGCCCAAGATTGTTCAGGTACCCGTTTCCTGATGAGATCAAATGTTTGGAAACTTGCACACCGGTGTGGATTGAGCTTTTGTTATTCTTTGGCTTTTACCTAAACACTCCAGAGACTTCCTAAAAATGCACACTGCAATGCTACCAATAGGCACCTGCTAGGAAGGTGCCTGCCTCCATCAAGGAAAAAGTTCTCTTGGAGTCCTCAGTGTAGTAGGAGCTACAAGAAGAGAAGCAGCTGCCTCATCTGTGCTGTCCAGAGCAGAGGAGATGTCCCATCGCCTCCCCACAGGGTCATCTGATAACACAGAGCAGGAAAGGATGGAGCATAGCCCATGCAGTGACACAACACAATCTGTCCCCACAGGAGAGGGTGCTGGTCCCAGCAGGTGGGTGGTCTGGAAATAGACTTCGAGGCAGTGTGTGCCATCCTGACCATCACTGCTCTTCCCAACAGTATGTTAACAGGAGTATAGCTCTGGCAGGTCCTGCTTATTTATTTTGTGGTCCTGGTACGTGCCCCAGCATTTACCATCGAGACAGTCCATCTGCCAGGTTGACTTCCATGGACCTATTCATGAAGGAAGGGCTGAAAAAGTTATGCTGGCACATCGTTTTTGTTGAGCAGGCTGCTCATGTAGCAGGGCTTTCCTCAGAGGCAACATTATCTGAAGAGCTGGTGAAGACTGGGAGAAATGAGAGTGCAACACTGGCACCTTTGCTTTCGTGCAGCTGTTTAGGCAGCAGGAACCTGTGAAGACAGATACTTGCTTACATTACAGGCATTTTAATATCATGCTTAAAATTATGTAAAACAAAGCTTTTTACAATCTGTCTTTATTTGGAGGGTAGGTATAGTGAGGAACTTTGTATCCTCTCCCCTGTATTTGTGGCCTACTGAGGGTACAGCTGGAGCACTCAGGAGATAGCTTGAAAGCTGGCAATAAGAACATAGGGAGGTACATAAAGACATAGCAATTTGCTTTTAACCCGTTTGAGTATTACATGGGATAAGGGCTTATACATCTTTACTTAAGCCTTTTAAAATATGGAGGAAATTAAAGTCCTCTCTGGGGTTCTGGTGGATGACAAACTTAAATGCTGATATTGTACTGCTCATTAGATCCAAGCATTAGAATATCCAAATAAAATAAAATGGAAAACGTTAGTGGATTTGTAATTATGACTTCAGTATGACGGGAATGCATTGTGGGTTTTCTGGTTTAGAGAGCAAATGTTATTTAGAAGCCACTTTTCTCAAAAAATCATGAACGTAAACCATCAGCATTAAGAAATTCCCATAATGTTGTTTAACGAGAAGTATAAACAAGGAGGAACAAATGCTATTTTGGATTAGTGAGCTTTTTGTTCTCTTATAAGAGCTCTAAGCTATTCCAAGAATATATTTCTCTTTGCTAAGTCAGGATGCTAACATGGAACTTATTTTAGATGAGCACGTTACTTCTAGAAGTATTCATTGGTCTCAGTCAAAGGACTTTGTATCTTTTCTTCCTCAAAGAAAAACAATGCATTTGATGTCACTTTCCCCAGACATTTATGTCAGACTGGCATAGGCAGCATGTTACTTTATGAATTCAGTATAATGAGGAACTTCCTCTTCTAACACAGGTGTTTAAACTACACTTGAAACACAGTTTATACTTAGAACATACTTCAAGGCTGACACTTATGTCCAGTATTCCTAGGCTTGCTTTTAAAAATGTGTGTTCTGAAATAGTCCTGTTCTGTGGGAGCATTTTGTGTTACATTTGGAGCTAGATAGTCTCCCTCTGGTGGCTAACTTCAAACGTCGGCTGTCCAGGCACTACCATTTCTCTAGCTTAAGTAGCTACACTGGTAGAGAACTATGAGCATCAAAACTTACTCTGAGAGAAGTGTGACTGGAGCCTGTCTTCAAGCTTCTTTACAAAGTGGAAAACAAATTCAGTCACAGAAGTCACAGATACATGCTCCAGAAAGGCATCATAAAACCTGTGCACCATTAGCCGGGTAAGAAATGCTTCACACATTGTCCTTCCAAGAAGAGAAACATACAAATGAATAAAGGAGTAAGAAATGGCTTGCAATATTGCAAAATAATAATCTCCTGAATCAAAGCCATCACACGTCACCAATTGGCAACCCTAAGTAGTATGTTGTCTTCAGAAAAAACATTTCACTTAATAGCTTTGAGTAATTACCATAATACGCGTTTTTAAAGACATATCTACTTCCCAGAGGAGCTACCTGAAACTGAAGGGAAGTGGCAGCAAGCTTTTTATTCATCCACTAACCACAACAGGGAGTCAAGAAGCCATATCAAAACCAAATAGTCAACGCTTCACAGCCAAAAGGCAAAGATATTGTAAACTGATAATCTATTCTGTCTCAGTCCTCGATTGTGATTTTGTTGATGAAAACAGATTCAGACTTAATAAATTTTATAGATAAGTGAGAGGAGCTGAAAGAGGATTAAGTTCTGAAATTGAAGAACTTAAGAATTATCTGTTAGATTTTTTTTAAAATAAGTACCACAGAAAGCAAATATGAAATGCACAAGTACAAATACAAGGACTAACTGGTGAGGAAACAAAACTGAATCAGGAAATTGAGGTTGGGATAAAAAGTTTATCATGGAGGCATCATCCACAAAATAGACAATTTTCATTTTGGGAATGTTACAGGAGCATTTTATAAAAGGCGTGAGGGACAGATTGTGGGTTTTTTTGACTCAACTCCGTGCTCAGGCCTAAAGTCAAGAATATTGTGTCCTCAGAGCACAGTAAGACAAACTAAAAGGATTTCAGGGGACAGGAACAAGAAGGATAAGAGGTTAAATAACATGATCTCAGAGGAAAAGCTAAGAAAACAATGAGGTACATGATACTCATCTAATATATGAGAAGTTGTAAAGAATGGTGTAAAGAAAAGTGATGGCGAACCATTCTGCGTTTCCCCTCATACTGTGGCGAGAAGTGAAGGCTTATTTACATATGGAAAAGTTTTGGGCAGAATATAAGAAAACTGTCTGATACACGTGGAGTTGATTATGTGTACATCAACTGTTTCATGAGACACTACATGGTGGTCTGAACAGTGTCTTTCAAGAGTGGTCTGTGCATAGGTGATCTTAAAATAGGGAGCAGACTGGGTCATTTTCTTACTGGTAGGCTACAGGATGGCATCTGCTTCTTCCAGACCTACACAGCTTCTGCAGACAGATTCCTTTTGCTATGTTTTAGACTGTAGCCATACATGCAAGAATAAGCACTGGATTCTCTCACTGCATGGAAGATGACAATGTTTTATGGTTTGTTGAAAAGTGCTTATCAAGAGGTGCAGAATTAAACTCTCATTTTTTCTTGCTTCAGAGTCTTCTTGGAAGATGTAACTAGTGTGTAAAGGTTGTTGTAAAACATACTTGTTATGTTTGGCATCTGCGGCCACTGAGTGGTACCTTGGAGTCTGGATCTGTTGTTTTTCCTCCTTCATCCATACTTCACATATTTTTTTTCAACTTTAGTTATATCTGAAAAAGAAGCCACAAGGGATTTTTTAAAAGGGAAGCATCCAACACAAACAGTGTTCCAATTCACATGAAGCAAGGTAGTAATCCCAAAACATAAACCAAAATCACCTAGATCATTCTGTCACAATATAAATCCTGTATGCAGTATTTTCTTAGGAATTCTTTAAAAAATTTTGTTGTCTCTCACATTTGTTCAACCCGATCAGTTATTTTTGTCAGTTATGTACCTGTCTGTGATAGCATTCTGCCTTATCATGGGATTGGAGGAGATGGAGTTGGAATGGACCTCAGGAAATTTTCAGTTCATCCCACTGCCTTATGCTCATTTGCCTCCTATCTGACAATATGCACAATCCATTTTTAGAACATAGAATCGTTTGGTTTTAATTCTAGTTTTTGGAACAAACTGAGATGAAAATTTCAAAGTAGAGGGAAAAATACTGCATGCCTAAACAGAACCTGGGACAATATAGTGATCCTGCCTGCCTTCCAGTATTTTCCTTTGCTAACTTTGTGTTTTGTTTTCCTTTTCTTTTCCTCCTTACGTAATTTACTTCTAGAATTGTCGCTTTCCAGCTTCTGTCTTTTTTTTTTTGCCCTTACTTCCACTGTTACCTTTACAGATGTTGATGCAAAGAGAACTTAATGAAATGACTTGCTACAGAAGAGCCATCAGCAGTACAGTATCTTTCCACTGA
This sequence comes from Nestor notabilis, assembly GCF_000696875.1. Classification (NCBI taxonomy): domain Eukaryota; kingdom Metazoa; phylum Chordata; class Aves; order Psittaciformes; family Psittacidae; genus Nestor; species Nestor notabilis. The sequence continues at coordinate 16,842 of NW_009912389.1, forward strand.
AGGAAATGGAAATACAGTAATGACAAAAATGATGCTGGTAATTGTTGATAATCATCTCAAGACTTGCCTAGTCCATTTTTCCTTACTCTGATTGAATTTGTGTTGTGGTCTGGGCCTGTCACATAAGGACACAATGATTACTCTGTGTTGCTTCCAAGCAGCTCTTTCCCGCCGTCAGCTCTCTGGCAGCTGATTGTTTCCCCTGGACATCAGATTCCCTTCTCTACTCTTTCAGCATAGATCTGATGCCAACAGTGTGACTGAATGCCAGGCCAAAACGATGGCTGACGTCCCACCTGGGTACTGCTTGTGTTAATCTGATATATTGGAAAAAACTTCCCAGTGAATTATCCAGCCTGTTTCTTGGAAGGTATTCACACTCCCACTATAAACCTGAAGGCAGGGAATAACTCCATAAAACAGAATGTTTTTTAGAATTATTTAAAAGTGCCTGGAGAACAGAATCCCATTTTTCTGAACTCCATGCAACCAAAACTGGCTAGATATGCTAAAGTTGGATTTTGATAATGTAAGGTCTTGAAGAGTTTTGTCTAATCAATTTCTAACCTCCTTTATGATCCTCCCCCTGCCTCCCCCAGTAACTGTTGCTGCATCTGTGTTGTTCTGCAGCTAGTGCCATTGTCAGGTTAGGGACTAGCTGGAAGAATCGATGACAGCCTCTGCTCCAGATGACTTGTTCTTTCCACTGCTGTTCTGAAATAGATCCCCAAGGCTAGCAGCTGGGTTGTGAAACTCCAGTTTATAAATTGTGATTTAAAATGGAAAAGAAAAAAAAGTTTATGCACATGGAAGAAATGCCAAGCACTGGGTTATTTATAACATAACTTATTAGGCTTGGACCTTTATGTTAAATTTTATACTCTATTTGTGAGAAAAAGAATTAAAATAGTTTTGAAGCACGTTATATTTCTGGATGTCTGGTAGAAAAGATTAATTTGCCCTGAAAATAGGGAACAAGAGAGAGCTTAGTGCACATATAGTAACTTGTAATGTGACAGTGCTTGTGTAAATGGAAGATGTATGTTCTGCTCTGAGCAGTTGTCAGCATGACACTCATCCATTTCGGTGAAGATCCTGGACAATGTCCCGAAAATACAGGGGCTTATGCAAGGTGCCTTTCCTTTCTGTAGGCAAGAAAACTGACCTGCAGTAACAGAGAACTACAATAGTTAGGAGAAGGAAAGCATGTAGGTCCTTGAAGAAGAAAAAAATGAAAAAAAAAACATACAATGTTTTTTATTTCCCTGATATAAAAAATCCACAGGAATTCTCTTTATATGTAGGGCCTCCCATCATTCCTAGGAGGTGGGTCTGTGTCAGAGCTGTTAGCCAGCTCTGATAGTAGGAAAGAATTCTCAGAGTCCTTTACTGTCTCCATAACATCCATCCTAAAAGGTCTGTTGATGTATGTGATAAAACAGAAGTGAGTCTAAGCTCCACTGATGAAAGTGATGAGCTAGTTCACCAGAGAGCATCTAGAAAGAAAATTTCAGTGAGCTTTTCTCTAAGAAGCACTGTGAATTGACATGGAGTGTACTCAGGACATTTACACCAGCAGTGCCTGTGAATCAGGGTTTAGTTCATTGAAGTTAGAATTGAAGTTCAGTTGGGAGAATGGCTCCTTCACCCTCTCGTAGGACACCATGGGTAAGCAGATAAACTTGGTATATTTTATGTTATACAAACAGTAACTATCTCCAAGAATTCATTAATTGGTGGCCTAAAGGCTATGAAGAAAAGCATTACATTATAATTCCCAGAGAAACAGCTGAGGTTATGATTTTGCAAAGAATAAATTCTATGAAATCCAAAACTAATGTCAGGTTTGGCTTTCCTGAGCTGATTTTCCCCAGCCACATTCTTGCCTCAGTTTGGGTTTATTTTTCCAACCCTTTGGGCATGACATCTTTTTGTGTGGCTTTAAGTGTTATGAAACACTGAAGGGACTCAAGAGGGACCTATAGGCTTTGTTGTGCTGCTGTGCCACATCAACCATGTGGTATCTGGGAGAGCCCTTTCTTAAACTGTTATGACCCCAGCTCAATAGGGAATTCAAAGGTGCCTGGATGACTCCACTAGTGTTGAAGCTAGTTGCCTTTCATTCTTGCAAGAGCATTGTAAGGTGAAATAATCTTCTGCTTCTTGTTACTGTTTAACAACATCCCAAGTGCCTAGGAGTAGTAAAGGTTATGAAAACTGGGGGCACACAAAACTTGTTTCTTACCTTATTTGCTGTTGCCTTATGCGACTTTATCCCTTATTCTTACGCTCTGTAAACTTTTTTTGTCAGGGACAATTTTAGGTCCTTCACTTACTCTTTGGTTTGTGAAAGCTCTACAGAGCTGTGTATTTTGCTTTAATTTCATTTATGAAGAAAAAGAATCAGGTTGCATTTTGCACTATGAAATTTTGTGACCTCAGATCAAGAGATAGGCAAGCATATGCAAAACCATATTAATGTCCTGTAAAACACAAAGAGTGCATTCACAAATGGTGAAGGTCTGTTCAGGCAAATTGAAATAATGTGATGCTTTCCTGGGAGAATGTCTGAATATTAATTAGCAGAACTAAAGCAAAAAGATTACAGTATGGCTGGAACAAAGAGGTATTTGCCATAGGACTACTGCAGGGCCTATGTACAGTCCTTTCTGAGTGTAAGCTGCTGTCATGTTAAGAGTTAGTGACTTCCTGCAAGTAAGCCTATAAGTAAATAAATCTATGCTTGCTAGCTACAGGAGATGTATTTCATGAGCATAGATGTCTGAACTGTCCTATCTGTGTAACCTGCCCTGTGGATTATAAAAAGTCAGCACATACATGGTTGTTTATGGCATCTGGCATGAAAGCAGCAGATTTGTCATGTCACTAGATGGTCACCTGCCAAAAGTTGCCGACATCCTGTTATCTGCTTATATGTCAAATGTATACTTATCCTGGTTGACTACAGTTAAATGAATTCAGTCAAGTTTCCAGGGAGTGTAGCACTGTCTGTATTCTTTGAAAAGACTGAAAGGGAATTTGGATGCACTGAAAGGAGGTGGATGCATTTTTTAAAATTTTGTAAGTAATTCAAGTCTAACAATGTCAACAAAACATACTAATTATTTAAACGAAAGTACCTGCAGATAAGAAGAGAGCTCAAAGAATGGGCAGTATCTAAAACATGGGGCTGCCTAACAAGATAGTATTTTTATGCATGTTCTATCTTACTCTTTATAAATATCTTAAGTGTGGTAATGTTGTTTGCCACAGCAGAAATTAACCTGTTAAAATTCAAGAAAACCATCTGATGTCTGGAATTGCACAGACGTATTTTATAAGGGCTGCACATTCCAGGAGTGGAAACTCAGAGCGATACCCTAAGATGTTCCCAAAAGGGCATCTGAAAAAGCTCCACACTATTTTTCTGTCAGTCCAAGCTGCTAAGTGTCAGGATGCACCATGCAAGGACAAGTGCTATTTGGAACGGCTGTGGGAGGAGTCCTGGTGGTCTCCCCTTCCATTCTGGTCAAGCATGAGCAAGGTCAGCGAGGCAGTAGTGCCTCTACGGAATCTGGAGACCACTGAGATACTGGACAGTGCTCTGGGCAGATTTGGCAGTGAGTAGTTGAGCCAGGTCAGTGTAAACATGTGCACGGTATCTGAGCTGCTCACTTCTGAAAAGGAATTTATCCTAATTGGTCTGTGTAAAGAAACCTAATGTTAGGCAGGGGAAAAAGCATATATTGGTCAGAATGCAGATAAGAACCTCAATCTGACCCAGCTGTGTCTTGTCTGTGACAAAGAAAAGTGAAATAAATTGCAAGGTCATTGCACCCTGCCTGTATCAGACTGTCTTTCATGTTCAATAAATGATGTGTGATTACAGTAAGCAGCCAACTTTGAGGGAGTATATTTTGGCAAAGCCTCTCCAGTCTCTCTTCAGCGCTGGTACTATGGCTTTTTGCCATGGTATCCTCCTACCTGTCAAAATGCTTCAGTCTGAATGCACTGACTGCTACCGAGTGTGCAGTAAGCCTGGTGTTAGGCAGCTGCCCTTGAAATGCATCTCACTAGGACGAAGTGCCTGGGCAGAGAGGTTGCTGCCCCCATATCCACAAGAGTCATTCTGATATCAACAGGACTTCCCTCTCCAGACCAGAGAGAGGTGGTTTAAAGAGCTAATAGGGTATTTTGTCTAGTCTATTTGTGGAGGATATAGTGAAATGATTGTGTCCTTCATCTGTTTTTAACTTTTTCCCCTCTCCAAAATGATTCTGTCAGGAGTGGTGAGGTTGTTTGTTTTTTGGTTTTTTTTTGTTGTTGTTGTTGTTGTTGTTGCTGTTGTTGTTGTTTTGGTTTATTGGTTTTCTTTTTGTTTGTGGGTTTTTGTTTTGTTCTCTCTCTTTTTTTTTTTTTTGTACTTAAGGTTTTTTTCTCATTGCTTTTCCTCAAAAGCTCAACATTTGAATTTGTTTCTTTTATAGGTAGCATAAACTGAATACAGATTTTGTTCGCTTCTCTTTACTGAACTTTTCTTGTTAGAAATGACTGATGCTTGTTTATCCTCTCTTTTGTGCTTTGAACAGATATCAAATCCCATGCTTTGAGAAAGGAATATAGAAGGGAATCATGGATTCATCACCATTCATCATGCACTTCGATGCGCATGTGTGTGCCTGCACTGTAAACTGAGTCTGCAAATAAATTAATTTGTCTGCTTGCAAGTGAGCTGTAATTAGACTTCTGAATATCTGGAAAGTGACTATTCATTACACAGCAACACTAGAGAGATAGAATAACGTTTTTTTGAGGTTCTTAAAAAACACCATTTGCACTTTCTGGCATACACTGAATAATAATAGTATAACCAAATAGCTTCTTAGTATTTTGAAATGGGATAGCATATATGAGTCCATGTCATCAACTTGGAGCCCACTGGGTTAGGTCCTGCACAAACTCTGTATGGCTTGGCTCCATCCAAAAGATCTTGCTGCCTAAGTGAGCAAGACCGAGCCAGAGGGGACTTGTTTTGAGGCTGTCAATTTCCCATGTAACTCTACACCTTCTGGGACTGGCTGCATAATTCTGCCCCAGAACATAAGCAGGGTTTGAGGCAGTAAGTCCCATTTCTCCTTTACAGAAGTTGTCTTTATTGCTCCTGGCCCAGTGCAGATGGCTTCCTGAAGGCAGATTTGTCTGTCACGAGTGGGGTGCCCTGGTATATGCACCATATGGCAGCATCAGAGAAACTCTGGTGTCAGGCTCTGGCTGGCTGCTGGCACGCAAGGATGCCCACTGATTGTGCCCACAATCATTGGATACTGTCTTCATCCCTAAGGTCTTCTAAGACCTAATTCACCTTTGCAAAAAAGAGCTAATACACCTTTGAGACAAGACTGTTAGGTGCCTGGTCCAAACCATGAGAGTGTAGAGGCCACCTTAATGAGACCACCTGCTCCTTTGAACCTGTGGGTGTGTTCTTCAGCCTCAGACAAGGATTTAGAACTGACTGTCTAGACCTTGAAATGACATAGGTTATCTTCCAAGCCTGTGCTGTACATAACAGATGCAAATATACATTCCCCTGACTGCAAACACCTTGAAGCAGGAATTCTTCTAAGACAAAAAACTTCTTAGGAGCCTTTAATGGAGGGCTACTTTACCCTGTTACAATATCACATTCTTACCTTTTAGGCTGAAATATGGTCTTCTCTGATGAATAGTCATTATTATGAAATAGTTTATTATATACAAAATCAATGTTTGCACTTTTAAGAAGAATAAAATAAAACTATATGTCTGCTGCTACTGTAGAAAAAACACTTGAATGTTTTTCTTACAAGCTTTAACACTGAAAACAAGGAAGTCAGAAAATTTACATCTGGCATAGGAACTCCTTTAAGACTCCAGTAGTCTCTTTCAGTGCTCAGAAAAAATTCTACTTTGATCAGTAGAGCTATCATGTTAAAAAAAAATAAAAATCTATCTATATATGAAACACATCTATTAGGGACTGCTATTTAGTTCTGATTTCCTAAAGCTGCTTGTGTGTATAGATAGATTGAATGAGTTTTGAATCATATTAGAAGTCAATACAGTGAAGTTTTGTTCCTCAGTGTATAAGATTTTATGTCTGTGTGTAAATGATTGAAGGGATGTAGAGAAAAGTCTGGCTTCCTGACAGAGGGAAGCTGGATACTGCAGCTACAGTACTTTAAATGAAGCCTCAGGCTAATGAAGTCTGCTCTTAGAGCTGACCCTTTACCGTTGTTTTAGCCAGCAAATATGTACTGCAACACCTTCCCCTTGACACTATCCAGAGGGTTTTTTTATGTCACAAAGACCTGTAAAAACCAGGTTTTTAATCTTTCTATTTCTGGTCTAGCGTTTCATGTCTACTAGGCTTACTGTGCTGTTTTATTAGCCTTTCCCATTTGTTTAAACTGCCTATTGTTTCTTGTCTTAAACTATAAATAAGGACAGTGGATGTCTTTCTGTGTTGCATGTACTCATCCAAACATGAGTACAAGTCAAAAGAGCTGTGACTTGTTACCTATGACTGGGCACCCAAAGTACTATAAGATGCCTTCTGTTTTTGTGGAAAATTTGCTGTGAATCAGGCGATACCTAGTTGTTACAGAACTTGCTATCAGAGGGACTGCTGCACTACATATAGTAATGACTCCTTCCACCCTTTCAAATAGTAAAAGAATAATCAAAACTGATCTATTGCCAACTTTGGGATTTGAAAAATGAGCTTGAAACCCAGCAAGAAAACTTTCGCAGGTCCTGTGATTTCTTCTGTAGGAGAAGAACTTAACATGGTATTCTTGCATTTCTGTTATTTAGTACAGGAATTAAACCCTCTGGCACAGAGTAAGCTATCTACCTGGAAAGAGACCCATTAGTAAGAGATTCATAGGGAGGCAGGGTGTTGTAAAGCAATCTATAAATACCCTTTTGAACCTTTTTGAAAATTTTGGCTATACTGGAGAAGAAATTGGGATGTACACACATGACAGAGAAAGAAGGGTCATCAAGAAAAAGCATGCTGATGAGCAAGTGAGCACATCACAAGTTACTTGATAGAAGCTACAAACCAAAATGTGCTTTTAAAGTTTACAGGGGAAGATCCCCAATCCTTTTATGTCAGTGGGCTGGGACCTGAGAGCAGCTGCAGCAGAGAAATGTGGTGAGAGCCCGCCAGGAAGGGCCAGATTTTACATGGGGCCAAGAGCCAAGGAGCTGCAAGACAGAGGACTTACAGCTGCTATTAAGGAGTGCTCCTTGGTGATGGATGCAATGTATACGCATGCCTCCCAGATGACTAAGAGAGCAGTGACCTTAAAAGAATTGCTTGTTTCATGGTATTTCCCCAAATCCATTTATGATTCAAAAATTACAAAACTCACTCAAGTAGGAAATCATTAAGCGTTTAAGATGCCACAAATGGAGCAAGGGATTACTTGCAATACAACAGGATGCAAGCATACTTTATCCCACTGATTAATTCTCTTTGAAGAAGAATGGTAATTAGGCCTAAATTTTATTCACTGATGTCAGAGATAGGGGGAATTAATACATCTTCATTTCCTTTGTTACAACATGTCAAGCAGCAAAATCTAAAAGTTCACAGTTCAGTATCTATAAATTTTTTTCCACTGATCCTAATGGGAATGAGTTCCTCAGTCTTAATTTTCTCATTGCTCATGACTTACTCTGTATTTACACTTCGCATGTCACATAAGATAATTCCACTCCATGCCACGATCACAGTAGAAGTACCATTCATTCCTGTCCCTCAGGGACATCACTAGCAGTGTGGCTGCAACATAAGCTTGAGCTCAGTTGCATGATATATGTTGATCTGACAAATCACTGTATTTGACAGTGGTTTAGACTGACGCCCTTGCAGGTTCTAAGTACTAAGACACTGTCCAGGGTGAGTTCAGGGAGCCCTTTTTGCCACCACTGAGCTGTACAAGGGACTGCAGCATGCCAGAGGTCTGCTGGCCCTGGCCTTTGTGCACTCTCACAGTCAGAACTGCAGGCTTGGTTTCACAAACAGAGCTCCAATTTTAACGTCTTTTTACAGCTTTATTGCAGCTTTACAACAGCTTACACACATGCAGTATGTGTTAGCTATAAGGCTTGCAAATGTATTTGTATCAGACCATGCTGACTGCTCATACAGCTATACCCTTAGCAGATCTAGTAACCAACAGTACTTTAAATAAACCTTCTACACCGTGGAGTTGGTAGTGCTGTTTAGACTTTTCAGTGAATGTACCCTACTTACTACTATTTTACTTCAGCATTCCTGGAGACATGTTTGCATATTCAGGGAGCAATATTAAATAGCCTTTACCAAACGGAAAATTGAATCGATTTACTCCATAGTTAATACAGCATTTATTTGTTCAGTGTGTTTTATTGTGTATCAAATTATCATCATCTTGTCAACATAAGAACAAATTCTGGACAAGGCAGATATACCATGAGGTACTTGGGGATAGCACACAGAATAGAACATGAATGTGAAAAGCAGGTTTATCATCTGTACGTTCTTTTTCATAGATAATTTAATTTTTCCTATTCCCGTGAGTCTTAGGAAGGGATGATAGGAAGTTCTTTAAATATTGAACATCCCTTCCATAAATAGGCACAAATAAGTATGGAAATGCAGTACTGAAACCCCAATAACTGGCTTTGGTTTATGAATGAAGCACACACCAAGAGCTTAATTTTTTACATGGTTTCTGGACAGGTCTCTGCTGAAAGATAGGATTTAGATTTAAATCTTTAGATCTAACCATGTGGCACTTTACCAGGCATTTTAATTTTGATTTTTGAAGATTTAGTACCCTTAGATCTTTGAATGAACTCCTGCACGACATCCTTGTCTCTAAACTGGGGAGACATAAATTTGGTAGATGAACCACTCAGTGGATAAAGAATTGGCTGAATGGCTGCATGCAAAGAGCTGTGGTCAATGGCTCAATGTCCAATTGGAGACCAGTAACAAGTGGTGTCCCTCAGGAGTCGGTGTTGGGAGTGATTCTGTTCAACATCTTTGTCAGTGACATGGACATTGGGATTGATGCACCCTACCAAGTTTGCTGACGACACCAAGGTGTGTGGTTCTGTTGATACGCTGGAGGGAAGGGATGCCATCCAGAGGGACCTTGACACGCTTGTGAGGTGGGCCAATGCCAGCCTCAAGGAGTTTAACCAGCCAAGTGCAAGGTCCTACACCTGGGTCGGGACATTCCCAGGCACTGCTACAGGTTGGGTCGGTGTTGGGAGTGATTCTGTTCAACATCTTTGTCAGTGACATGGACATTGGGATTGATGCACCCTACCAAGTTTGCTGACGACACCAAGGTGTGTGGTTCTGTTGATACGCTGGAGGGAAGGGATGCCATCCAGAGGGACCTTGACACGCTTGTGAGGTGGGCCAATGCCAGCCTCAAGGAGTTTAACCAGCCAAGTGCAAGGTCCTACACCTGGGTC
>NW_009912390.1:0-27091 GCF_000696875.1 Nestor notabilis
TATATATATAAAAAAATATATATATATATATTTGTGTCCTGTGAAATATATTGCTCAATCTGTTCCCGGTTGTGCTGCTGCTGATTGAATTGAATATCACTGCTTTTCTGAAGTTCTTCTTTCCCCCTGGGCCTGTTTTGTTTTATTAAACTTATACTCTGCAGCATTTCATGGTGAGCAGGGAAACACTATAACTATTGCTTCTACATTGCAAGTTACTCCTCCACTGCAAACCTGACATATCTAACCTTAACTCAGGGTAAATTGAATCACCAGTACTGTTGTATGCACACACACATGTCCAGTAATGTGCATCTTGCCAACATTTAATCTGGTCTCTCACAGGCTAGATACACGACTTGGGAGAAATCAATAAATGTGTTCCTGTTGTAGAGCTTCAGAAATTGTGGGGGTTTTTGAATGTTTCTGGGTATTTCTTTCCTTCATGTTAAAAAGAGAGAAGGGTTTAAGCACTGAAGAGCATGGTCAGAATTATACTTTAAGGTAATTCACAATAACTGGAGGACTGCGTCCTAGAAGGCATGTGCAAGACATGCAGAGGAAGCCTGAAGTTTCTGGTAGTGCAGGCAATGGACTAAGGATCTCTTACCCAGAGACAGGTACCAACATTGACAAAGAAGATCTGTGTGGCTACAACAGCTTGGGAAGTTTACCTAAAGCAATGGTGGATGTTTGAAGTCAGGCTCCCCAGGTTTAATGATGATTATGAATACTCCTTGATAACCCTGACCAGATTTGCTATCTGAATCTGGTTCTGGTGTCACAATATCACCAGAGATTGCAGTACTGTTAAAGCTTTGTGGAAAGAATCAGTAGGTTTCCAGGCACCTATGGATTTTGCTGGGAGACCAGGATCCCTCTGGAGGACTTCACTCAAGAAGACATGCTGCCATACAAGATATGCTGAAAACTTCTCTGCCTGTCTTCCTTGAGGAACAGGACTCTTTAGAGCAGCACTGTTCTCTCCCTTATTATTCTTTTCCCAGGGTCCACTGCTCTAATGAACTTGTTAGCTTTGCTTCACTTTATTTTACACTGCACTGATCTCTCATGAAGAAACTTGAGCTTATATATTTCAGTAATGGTTTCTTGCAAAAATTTGTGCATGATTTTAACTTACCTTTTCTTGCCTGCTAATACTTCAGTTTTTGCAGAAGGGCTTCTTGTTCAACACTTCCTCCCTGTATGCCGAAAGACTGAATTTCATCTGGGGAAGGAAGACGTAATAATAAAAGATAATGTGATCCACAGATACTGGTGCTGCTAAAATAGAAATATTATATTTTCTTTCTCTGAGTGAGCTCTTGGAGCAATTTGTGTGTATCTATGACTGTGACTTCCTGGCAACTCTGAGTATAATGTGTGTTTTGCTCATAAAATCATTTGTTTTGGAGATGTGCTGTACCGGTGAAGATAGGTAGACAGCAAATACACTAAAAACAATAACCAAAGAAATTGCCAAATGAGCAGCTGTAGTTAACAAAGACATTGCCAGGGAAATTTTCTAGTGTCAGTGTGAGCCTGAGTTATATTTAGAATTGTTTACTGCCTCTTCTCTCCTGCTGGAGCATTGTTTTCAGAAGCTGAAAGTCTGCATCCTCTGGTATTTATTACTGAGGCATCAGAGTGAAGTGTAGCAGGGGCAAGGGAGGCAGCAGAGAGAGTCAGAAAAAGGCACTTGACAAGCTGACAACATAAATAAAAGAACTGATACGGTGAAGTCTATTATGCAGTATGTAAAATGCTGCTTGAGAGACTGTACACAAGAAAGGTTTATATAAAGGAAAGAATCTGGTTTTGAGCAATGTCATCAAAGAGCAAAAGTCGATGCACTTGACTTTGAATCTTTAGATAATGTACTAACATCTGCATTTTGCCTCTGGACAAATGAAATATTTATGTGTAGCTAAATCATGGTTAAATAAACTTTAATGATCCGAACTATTTTCTAAGAAATTGGCTAATATGGAAAGTTAATTTACTTCCCGCCCAGTTATCTAAACATAACTGTTTCAAACATTGGTGCTTAAAACTTGACGTTTGGAAGCATTTACTTTAGTTCAGTGAAGATTCAGTCTTAGGCTGACACATCATCAGACTAACACACTTTTAACCTGAAATACAGTGATAATTGTTGTCTCCAAAGCTCTGCCTTCCTATGGGGGACTAGTTCTTCATCTCTCTTCCTGGCAGCCTCAGTGATTATAATTGGTGTCATTTCAACACAAAAGTGTTGAAAGATGAATTATCATGAACTTGCCTTCTTAAAACGTGTGTTTGTTCATCACTTTTCTTCTGTACTCAATGTGACCAGAGTTCTGGAAATGAGAGGCCCAATTTCCATGGTAAAGAAAATGCTCCTACTCTTCCATAGTATTATTTAATTAGTCTTTAATGGTCTTTCCATAGGCTGTATCAATGTCTTCCATTTCTTATTCTACTGTTATTGTACCACTGCATGGGTAAGTTCTCCTGCCAGAATGGTCTCTGAGCTATGCCATCAGTTCCATTAATTCTCTTCACTTTTGTTATTTACTTTTCCCATGAGCAAATGGGACTGAAACTACCTACCAGCCTCACGGGGGGGTTTGAGCGGCTGGTTGATTTTGATACAAAGGCTTCCTACTCAGGGTTGGGTGTTGGTAGTGTGGGAAGAACTGCATGCTAGAGGAGATGAACGTAAGGGTTTGTGTGCAGGCAGAGAATATGGAGGAGGAAGAAACAGTCTCGAAGAAGAAATAATGGAATCGGGATTGAAGTGGATTAAAATCCGGTGTTTACTCATGAGCTCTTGTTAGAGAGTGCCTCCCTGTGGTTAGGGATGCTGTGACGCAGTTACACCTCGTATGGGCAAACCTGCTGAGTTCATCCATGACCAAAGGGTTGAGGCCATAGATTCATGACATCTGCAGCCTCAGTTTAATGTGATCAGAGATTCTTGCACTGGCACCATGTCACTCACTTCAAGAGGGGAACAGACTGAGTGTCATGCGTGCGTGTGGGGAGAGCTGACAGAGAATGCACAGTCCTGAGATGAAAAACTGCAAGTCTCGGTATTGCTGTGTCCTGTGAAACACCTCTCAAACACGAGCACGTTTGCACATACCTGCTTTGCTGCAGTACTCGTAACTCATCACGTATTCTAATATTGTATTTTCTTTCTCTTTTCAGCAAACTGCCTAGCTGGGCTAGAGCCGTTGTTCCCAAAATATTTTATGTTACAGAGAAGGCTTGGAATTATTATCCTTATACAATCACAGGTAAGGACTAAAGAAGTGATTACTGACTTGTGCTTTTGGGAGAGTTTAGCCCATCTTCAGAAGCTCCAGGTTATGTACTGAGCCACACGTACCAAGTTTCTTTAATAATTCCTGTTGAAGTGCATATAATTTTACCATCTTATATTGGCTGATATCAGGAAATAAAGATCATAGAGTATGGGTGGATAAAAACTGGAGTGTTGAATCTGTGCAGTTTCTTCCTCACAAAGAAAAACTCCAGAGGCTTTTTTATTATTAATGTATGTTGACTGTAAGGATCTTGGATCATTGTTTCATGTCACATATTTCATATTTCTCTTATTTTTTCCCCCCTCATCATGCTTTTATTTACGACTGGACAATTGGGAACCAGAATACACAGTAAGTTTTCCTTCCTCTTTTTATTCTAAAAATAGCATGAAATATAAGAGTAGAATCCAAACCAATTCCCTCTTAATGTAACGAATACATAATGCATTCAGTAGTGGAACTTCATTTTAGCTATTTGCTGAAGAAATTTAAGGTTAAATTTGAAGTGTTGCTGTAGGATTATTTACCTTTACGGGGTTTTATCACTTTAATTTGAAATATTTTTAGTCACTGTCTGTACTAAAGAGAAGCTTCTATAGAACAGGGCAAGGCTTTTAAGGTTCCACTTATTACGTGGAGACATAGGAACAGATTTTATTTTATTTATTGTTTTATTAACTTATAAAATGCTCGTCTCTGGTATAGTATCTGGGAAACTGTACAATCTGTAGACAAAATTAAACATAATCTGGGCACAGTGCCCAGAAAAATCAACTATTCCCTCTAGCAGAGCTAAGGGAAAATATAGCAAGTAAATCATGAGAAAAATTGTTTTAAATGTGCTGGTCTCAATCATACACGCTAAGTTTTCAGCAACCATTGGAAGATGAGGAGGAGATGGTGAGGAAGTTCCAGGTGAGGAGACCCATCAGAAACTCCTGCCTTGATTTTTCTTAACTCTGCAATGCGCAGAGTTTGCGCAGCACACAGAGAAGAAAAGGAGTTTAATGTGATAAATGAGAAAACAACAGAGATTTAAAGGCTTGGATCTGAAAGCTGGAGACTTTTCAATATACACTGTAGATACTGATTACATATTCTGCTTTGTATAAATTCATTTGATTGTCAGAGGAAACCCAAATGTCCCATAATGGGCAGTAGTAATGAGGGGACAGATTCTCAGCTACTTCTGTTGGAAGATATCTTCAGTAGGGCCTGTCAGAGTTTACATTCATTAAGGGTTTACCCTTTGATAGCAGGTTTAATCTTAGGCTGGGAGTTGACACTTGCTCTGTTGGATCGATGGCTTTGACTTACACTGTTGTATATTTTTTCTTTAACTGAAAGTCAGTTTGAATTTTGATGTGATTTTTTTCTTCGACTGGAAGAGACAAGTCAAAGTGATTAAAGGGGTGGTAGCAGACAGAAAGAAATGTCTGGATTTGAAATGCATTACATTATCAAAACCAAGCAGCAGTGCTGTACTCATAGAATTTGAATCAGGAGGTGATCTTTATCTAATCTGAGGAGACAACACCTGGAACACGATTTGGTGAAGGCCTGTGCAAGGGGTACAGCTACAGAGATGTTCACAAATGATTGCAGGGGTGAAGAAACTTGTAAAGAAAAATCGCTCTACAGATGTAGAAGGTAGGCAAAACAGTCACTGACAGTATAACTGCCTGTGGGAGCTGGGGACTAATTACTCACCATGGTGCACAGAAACACAACTAGAAACATTGGGCTGAGATTAAGGAAACTTCTTCAGACAGAAAGCTAAAATATATTTTAATGGAGCTGATAGACTATGAAATTATCTTCAGGGGAAACAGAGAAAGTGCCTTTGCCTCAACCTGTTTAATCTAGGACAAAAATGTTAAAGACACCACTGGGAATAATTTCTATCCTTATCTGGAATATTTCTCTAAATTTTGATCTTTTGTATTCATTAGAGAATTCTGAGAGAAAGAGTAAACCCACAGGCATTGCCCAAAATACGTAAGACAGCTTGGAAACCCTATTCTTAAAGATGGTAAATTCCCTTCAAAGACATCCTAAGCATTAAATTGAGCCTCATTTCAAGGAAAACTGATTCTAAAGGCAGGCCAATAATTGGATAAATAAAGCATAATCTCATTGAGTCAAGTACCTACTGCTGTGTAGTATGTTCATGCCTTAGTTAACCTCCACCCTAGTTAAATTCCACCCTAAACAAAGAGCAAGGACTAAAAGGCTCAGTAGTGTTATTTCAGTGTCTGTTGGTGAACAACAGGCTGAATCTTGCAGATAGTCTTAAGGTTTTTCAGTTGTAAAATACGAAGGGTGTTGAGAAACTGCATTCAGGCACATCCACTAACATTGAGAGATTCAATGCATAATAATTTCATCACTCTGGTTTTCCGGCGCGATATTATGGGTTTCATAAATATGACCTTCTTAAGCACATGAAATTAGGACACCTTTGAAGAAAAAAAGCTCAGCAGGCATGGAAAATAAATGCCAGAATATTGCTCTCTGCAGTGGTAGTAAAGACAAGAGTGATTGAATGCATGAAAACAGGGATGGAGATGAGGTTGCCATGAGGTTAGTACTCTATAATCTGGGTCTGGTTATGATGGTACCTGCTTTAAGGAATGATATTTGATACGCAGCAAACAGCAGGTCAACTACCAAATCTCGACAACCATATTAATATGTAAAGCAAATAACACAATTAAGATAATGAGTTTAACAGAACTATTGCACAGTGATGCTTTTGTGGTAATATGTGAAATACTGTAATGTCAGGAGAGCATTTTCAAGTGTACCCTCCGCTGGTTGTGGAGGAGGGCCTCGTTAGAACTGCGCTACAAAAGACTTCCTATCAGGAAGAAGAGATGTGGGTGATGTCTTCCTGCTGAAAAGGAGGAAATAGAAGAAATACTTCCAAAGCTGATGCCAAAGGAAGTAATCCACATCTGGGGGTATTATTTAAAGAATAAGATACTTCTATCAAGTTCAAACCCTTGGTTTAGGGGCTGGGGCATTACTGGAGAACTGTGTGTGAGCAAGTCTCTTAACAGGAGTCGCTTTGGTTTGATCTTGTAATTAGAAACCTGACAAGACATCTTGCTAAAATAAATGTTTATTTAGAAGTTCATTTAATATCGTGATTAGATTGATGTTAAGCTCATAAATTTGGATTACTGTATTTGAGATACAACTGAAAGGGAGCTCTGTAGGACTAATTCTTAGGGATTCTGCTCTGTTAGTCATTACAGGATTCGGGTGCTGGTGAGTGCCTCCTGTCAAGCTACACATGCAATTGGGGAATGGGTGTTGCCAGCTACTAGCTTTTAGAAAGCATTCCTGTGCTAGTCACAGGCTGAAGCCTTTCTCACTTGGAGGATGGAGGAAAGCAGCTCTCAACAGCCCTTATGTGCCCACTTATCACAGCATTTACAAATAGGTATCGTTAGTGTATCATATTTATGCTGTTCTTAGCTATGTGGACAAGAATGAGTGAACTTTCAGGAGGCTTTCCTAGTTTTCTTTCTTTGTCCAGCTGGATTAGAAATAATTAACTAGAAAGCAAACCTTTCTCTATTGCAAACCAAACAGAAAAAGGATTGCGTAGAACTAAGTTTCTTTACCTGTGTCAGGTTATTGTTAGACAATAAGCAGCACAGAGCCAATACCCATTTGACCTGTTCAAGTGACAGTTAAAATTCTGGGCAAGAAGAGAGGAGCCTCAAGCAAGCAAATAGTCAGATCACAAAGGTATGGGGACAAAACCATGGTTCAAAAAATCCTATGATCCAAGTACACCGAAAATGAGCCTAACAAAGTTCAGCTGTTGGACTGGAGTACAGAGAGGTTAGGAGAAATATAAAGAGAATGGAAGCAAACTCTGCTGAGTTGGAAGGTGTAGTTCAGGTGTTTATCAGGGATAATTTCAAGTAATTTTGCTGTCTGATCCAAACAGCTTCAGGGTTGCAGCAGTATTTCAGTTCTGGGGTTGAAATTTAGAAGCTGGATAATATATTGTTATGGATCATTTATGGCCAATTGTTAGTTTCACAATTATAAGTATATAAAGCAAAATAAACACTAAACCTGACAAGTTTTACTCTCTGCGAGGAGGAAGAGCATCCTTTCAACCTGCGGATGTCTCCAATTAATTTAGGAATAGGACATGAATTCAGAATATTTATGAAAAACAGTTATGGAACATAAAGCAGGAGACAATGATTCCTTTGATGATGTCTCCCAGTGGCAGTAATTCTTCTACAGCAAATGACTGAGACAAATAAAATGATTTCATCTGGTACATGTCAAGGCCCCAGAGGGCGAGTAGGTAAATGTTGGTTATTGACCTGCTGGTTTCTGATTACTTTTCAGAACGAGCATGTTTTTTGCTTCATTTTGTTGCCAGTTTACCCATGAAGTAAATTATCTGGAAGGAATGTTTTTGTAATTGTTATTTTTATGATGAGATGACTTGAGAAGGACAAAAACTTGTTTCAGATAAACATTGCAAGGAATCTGTAGAGTTTTTTCCTGTGTTCTCTTTATCGGATTATCAGTGCTTGAAATCTGGATGTGACCCATTAGTCTTCAGTGCACAAGCTTTTCTCCAGCTTTAGTATATGAAGAGTCTGCATCAAAAATGCAACAGAGTCTGTATGGTAGGATTAAAGCCTAATACACCGTTACTACCTCCCTCACCCCCCAACTTGGAAGACGGGCTAACTGGGGACATTACTGTGGTACAACACGTATTTTGTTCCCTTAGAGATTCTACCAAAAGGAAACACCTCTGTATTTATGGGAAACAAATACTGTATTTTTGGAAAGCTGCAAACCTGTATTCCCATTTAAGAGCTTCATCCCCTTGAAATAGAGTAAATCAAACTGCTTCGGAAAATTCCCTTTTTCCACCATTGGCTTACTATAAAACAACCCAAACCCCTCTCTGATCCATGGCACTGTCATTTTCACTTGTGCACGCTGCTTCTTGCTTCCCTTCCGTTCTTCCTCAATAAATAGTTACTGTTCCCGTGTATCAAACGAGGAGATCCTAAGGGAAGGCAAAACCAGGGATAGGTGCTGAGTTTCATTGTGGTTGGAGGCAACTTGTTAGTTGACTGTTTCATCTTCTTACTGTATGTAACATAAACAAGTAGTGTTTTCCTTTCTGAGTTGTGTATGAGTTTAACTCCCTTGCTTGTTTTAAAGCCTTTTTTTTTGCATTGTTTTGACTCTTTCCGCCCAGCAGCACTTTTTCTGCTCTTTGCCACCTTCCTGTGCTTATCTTGTGTTCCAAATTCTCCTCCCTTTCATTGAGTCACATCTTCCAACTTCTGCCATTGCCCTGCCCAGCCCTTTCCGTCTATTCTCTTCCAACTTTGTCATCCTCATGGATGCTAGCTTGTGTAGTCAGTAACCCGTGTCACACAGCAGGTCTGTGCTCTGTGCAGCGCTGCCCGGAGTATTCCGAAGATAGTCAATAACATGATGACCAGTTTCCAAAACACTTTGAATTAAAGAAACTATTCGTTCTGTTAATAGCTGTAATACTGTAATTTGAAATATGCTGTAGAGCCATCAGTGTATTTTCTTCACATATCTTCTTGCATATGAACTGTAGAGATGATGTCTTGTTTATCTGTACCCAGGTGTAGTTTTGAGTCTTTCTCCTTCATCCAGGTCTCTCTGTTCTGACCTTGCCATTGTCAAGTGGCATTGCTAATCTCCCATGTTACATTGTCCTCCCATTCCATCCTCTTGTTTATAAATGCTCCCTGTTTCTCCAGGGCTGATGTGCGTGTACCTGCCTGTTTCCCTCTGTGCCCCTTGCTGTGCTAGCATTCCTCCTGCCTCAGTAAGTCTGGGGATCTTCCACTACCCTATAGTCCCCTTTGTCTCTTAAGGAGAAGTAGGGATTCCATTTGTCTTTTCCAGGTTTTTGATCTTCAATAAAGAACTGCTGTGTGTCCCGCTGAGTACCAAATCAGATCCCTAAAATTCTGAATTCAACGGATGTGGTATTTAGAAGTTACCTTATTAAAAGAATCTAGTTTTGCTTGGCCAGTCTCAGCCCATTGTAGCAATTACTGTGTTCTTTACCTCGATGGGGATAGCTCTATAAAGGGTCTGGTTCCACCTGTGTTGCCAAAATAATGTATATGTGTCCATATAAAATAAAAAATCATCAGTCTGCAAAGTGGCAGGAGATAAGAGCACAGTTACATGAAATGTCTGCCTCTCCGGGCTTTTCTGTTAAGATTTAGGGGGATATGCTTCTGCTGCTTAAAGAAAAAGTGGGATTAATTTTTACTGTACAGAAATAACTCCCAAGGATTGTGGATTAATATTCAGAAGAAGGAAGAGCAGGGCAACGATGAGGTCTCTGGCAGTTCTTTGAACACTGCAGAAAGAAGCCAAATGGAAAGTGAAAGCAGCTGAAGCTGTACTAATGAAATAGCAGGTTAGAGAGGGTGAAGAAACCTGTCTCAGTTACCCCTACTTGACGGTAACTGGCAACTATATTTACTGGCAACTATAGTAATTCTTGCAGCCACCTCAGGTGTAGCTACTATGCAAAGGCTATTTTACAGTCCTTTCCATAAAGCAATTTTAAACCACTGTGTGTGTTTGACTGTCTCTTTAAGACTTTGGCAAGTGTTTTGGCATACTTAGGTTCTTGTAAGTGTTCTTCTAAGTGTTGCTTATTGCTATGGCAACACTAATCAATCATCATGCTAAAAATAGGCCTTTCATTTTTCAAGAGGTTATCTGTAGTGAATTGAAAATGCAAGTGCAGTCTGTGTTTTCCATATGCTGCTTTCATTTCACTTTATTTTGATCTGGAGATACCCGTGCTTCTGTGTGGTAATTACTATTACAGACTCCAGTTATCTCACTGGTTACTCTCCTGAGCCTCAAACCCCTCCTGGTTCTTCCAAAAGGGGTGCCAAATACAGAAAGTTTAAGAAAACAAACAAAAACCCCAGGATATTCTCTTACTTGTTTTTGAGTTTCACAGTTATTCTGGATTATAATAGATTTTTAAGGAGTTTCTAACACATCCAAAAAACCTGGAGGTGACAGTATAAAAGATGCCTCCTTTGGGAGCTTTACACAAAGAAACCTTACTGAAGACACAAGCACTCTGAGGATTTTGCCCTATTATATAGCATTTAAACCTAATTTCACATTAAAGATTCAGTTTGCCACTGTTTTTTTCCAAGAGGAAAGTGGCAGGCTGTTGAGACACTGAAATGGGAAACTCGAAGTGGTGCCCAGTGCGTTCCTGCCTGTGCTCAGCGCATCGATCACCACCAGGCTTGTGCTGGAAGTACACACACCCCGGGGAGGCAGAGCAAAAGGGAGTGGTGCTCTGAGAGAAAACCTTCTAAAAGGTTTATTACCTGCCATTCACTCCCAAGTTTGACTGTGGCTGTTGCATAAGGCTTTTAATCCCCAGCTAAGTAAATACACAGACACTTAAGGAGGGGGGGAAAAACCCGACAACTTTTTGCACGATGAATAATAAAGTCTTTTGAATGATGCATAAACAGTTTTCTGGTGCTGCCAGAGCCCTCTGCCAATTAGTCAGAGTGCAGCTGATGAATCATGAGACACATTCTGTGAAATGTTCAAAAATCTGGACCCAGCTCCGTGTTCCTGAAAGCCAGTGAGACCCCCCACAGCTGCTGGAACAGTGGTTGCCAGTCAGTTGAGTTTCTGAGAGGGAGACATGCAACGGAATACTTCTTGGTAGATTTAGTTTGGGTAAATTCATGTTTCCAGTTAGAATCTCAAATTAGATTATCACAGTCCTGACCTTCATACTACATACACGGAGAAGCTGACTTTTAATAGCTTTGTGCAGAAAATTACTCTCTGCTCTCTAAAGAGCAGAGTAAATGGCACTTACAAGTCTTCTATAATACTCTGAAGATCCTTGGTCATTTCTTAATGTTTCTTTTCTCTTAAATACAAGGTTAGAAGATCTCTTTTTTAATTAGAGTTTCGTTTCTGGGTCACAGGAAACAATAACTAGACTCAAGCAGTGGCTTGCTGAACTGCTACAGGCAGCCCAATGCAATTTGAGTTCAATCTATGAAATGGCTGCGTTTCAAAGTATCACGATCTGGCTCGTTGCTGGTAAACTTTAGACAGTGATTGAAAATAGTAGAGACTTTTTAATAGCAAGATAAAAAGGAAATCTGGCATTTGGCTTTATTCAGAATTTCCCTGTGTCTCCTGGATCATTCCCTATTTTTTTGTAACCACATTTATAACTTTTCTTACTCTAGGAACATTTGATCATAGAATTCTTTATCAATGCCATTTATCCATCTCTTCTTCCAGCTAGCATTAGTGTAGTTCAAGGATGTTCATTCCAGCTTTCGTTTCATTTTTGAGACACAAATTAGAACCTTATGACAAACCTTGGTGCTGGTTTTCTTTTTTCTTTTCCCCCAACTTCTTTCCCTGTAGTGCCTATTGTGTGCCAAGGCTTTTGTTTGCAGATGCCTGTGATGTCTGCCAGAATAGGAGCAACATGCTGAGGTACACGATGAAACCTGAACTGGGAGAGTATCTGGATGTTTTTTTGGTGTTACAAGATCCCCAGTTCTGACAGATCGCTTATAAATATTGTATATTATCATCTGGCACTGTCTCAGATACATACACAGGAAATGTTTAACTGCCCACAGCATACAGGTCATAGGAGTATTTCTGTCAATGAACTTGCCCCATCCTACACTCCACACAACTGCTGATATTTTACTGTATTTTTCCTCTCACATATTCACTCAGTGAACAAGTTCCATAGCTGAGAGCTTGTCACAGCTGAGGTTGGTCTGAAACTCATGAATGTGCTACTCCACAGACATCTGAGAAAAGGCAAAACCTTTGTGAGATCTGAAGAGAAGCCTGTGGGGTCTGGGCATCTGCAGCACCAACATGTCACAGGGAGGATTTCATTATGTTAATGGGAAGGCAGTTTGACCAGCCGCCTTCCATGGCACCAGAACCGTACGCTGGCAAAACTCACTCATTTTTATAACAGGGATTGATTCTAGATGTGGTTGTGGAATACTGGATCTCCTGTGAGCAGAAGATTGAATGGTGACTTGCTGGGTGATATCCATGGAATTAGGAGTACATTTTCTGCCGTCTCAAAGGAGGTGGCTTCTCGTTTCCATTCTGTTGCACCACAGCTGGTCTTCTAATTCACCTCTGTTCTTAGTCATCAGCCCCTCCCTTAGACAAACTCTTCAAATTTGATCAAGTCCAAACTTGGACCAACAGCAACGTGAACTCTGAGGCATCAACATCCTTGTTGTATAATCTGTATGTACAGCACATTACACAGTCATGGTCTTTACAAAGATACTTTGCCACAGGGTATTAGTGATGCATCACACAAGGAACTGGGACTTCTGTTTCACTGGTGATTGATGCAAGAAAAGACTTGCTGACTAGTGGTAAAGATGCTGAAGTAGTACCCTTCAGAGTCTGTGAGACAGCTACTCTGAAAAGTTAAGTTGAAAAAACTGTGAAATGCAAAAGAAAAGATATTGTAAATACTTTTTACACTGGAACAATGTTGCCTGGTATTACAAATTCTAGTCTTGATAAGCCAACCTGAGCAATATTCTTGAAGTAACGTGAATAAAATGAGAAAGCTGATACCAAACAGGATGTACTGAGTATGTCACTGGCTGAAGCAAGGCTTATTTTTGATGTCAAACATGTTTTTGTTTTGTTGCAGTGTTCATTTTTGCCTAAATTCTCCATTCACATAGAGACAAAATATGAGGACAACAAAGGAAGCAATGACAGTGTAAGTATGATGATGGCTTTTGCAAAATTTGGTTTAATCCTTGTAGTTAAGCATGGGCTGTATGTGGGGGCTGTAGGTCTTTCACTCTGGGAGAAAGGCCTCACCAGGTTTGTACCTGTGCACCTACATGGGTGTCCTGTCCATGAGCAGCTCCTCAGCATGGTGTCTTCTGACACCGAGGAGAGAAAAGGTTCAGGTACACAGCTTCCCTTCTGCCTCTGTATTCTACTTGTTACTTCTCTAAACACAACGTAATTTACATGTGTAAATTTAGTCCTGGCAAACATTTATGGAGAGTAAAGAAAAGATTACTTTTTTTGGGGTGCAGTTATATTCCATGTTATCTATTCACATTATCGTGTCTGAGTAAAGGGGGTTGAATTCAAAGGAGCTGTTAGGAAGAGCAAACAGGAAGCTAAACAATAGTCAGAGATGAGAGACCTCAGTAAACAACTTCAAGGGAACAATGGCTGGACTACTGAGGTGATGCTTTTGGCAACCACTTACCAAAAGCTAAGAAATTCTCAGAGCTTACAGATGAAAAGGGTAATTAACCATGCAGAATCCTCTCTAGAGGAAGGGTGGGAGTGAGTAGCCAGCAGCTGCTGGTAGGGACATGCTCAGGAATAGAAGGCAGGAGGTCAGTCTGTTGCCTTGACAGGGAGCAAAGCGAAGTCACACAACTTGCAAGAAAAGAGTAACATTCAATAAAGTCAGGCATGTAGATATTCAGCCCTCAGATTAATACACAAATACATTTCTATATGTTTCAGATAGTTGTTTGTTGCAAACTTAAGAAGTTTCCTACAGGCATGAAATGCAGTTTGAAATGTCTGGAAAATTGATCTGTAACCCAGAGACCTAACGAAGGAGTCTTTAAACTCATTGTGGAGAAAGAAGGCGGCAGAAAAGCAGATCTTAAGGGATGTGAGACACTGAGCTGCTGTTTCCAGGGGTGCCCCTGCAGCAGCCTTGCAGAGGTGGAAGTGTGCTGCTCTCCAGATGGGGGGTGCGCCTCCCCACCCACCCTGGGCCGGTGTACTAATGGGGCTGACAGCTGTGCACTGCTTATGGCAGAGTAATTACATGTAAAAGAACAACGTATCATTTTGAATAATGCTTTTGGCATACAGACACTTTCCCAATGGGAACATGACAGAGATTATGTATTAGCCATCAGATACCAACAACTTTCAGTCACTGCTAGCCTGAGCCAGAGAGGGGAAAAAAGAAGTGTATTACATTACCAACAAGATGAGCATTAGGTAGTTTATGCACTTGTTAATGTTCACTTCTGCTTTTTGGCAGCACTTTAATCCAGAGCAAGCCTACACCTTTACTTTCGGGAGGTGCAGACTAGTTTTCTGGTACGTTATAGTACCAGCAGTGAGAAGACATTCTGTACTGATGCCTAACAGAGGAAGAACTGAGGCTGTTTAATTTGGGATTTTCGTGTGGGACAGCTTTGTGGCTAAAATTCTATGAATCAAGCCCCAGCTAATACCCAAGTACCCAGCTAGTGGATTTAAGATGAACATAACACGGAGGTAGGATGCCCAGATGATGTAAATCAAAGACTCTCTACTCTGCTTGAGTCCAGCTCTTCAAATGTAATTTTTATCAGAGTGCCAGTGGGGTAATATTATATTACCTTTATATTGCAGTACCTGAGTCATAATAAACTATGAAAGTATTTACCAAGATTAACAGATTTAATCTGACGCTTACTTGAACTAAGGAGGAAAAAGAGAATAGGGTTGCACTCCAGCCCTGATTTCCATGTCATTCTGAGAGCTGGTCTATTCACTAGTGTGAACACAATAAACCAGAGAAAGACAGACATTTTAGCTGTTGATCCAGTGGCACTGATGTGGTGACACAGATGTGGCTGGTCCAGCACCAAAATGCTGGAAGGCTGGTAAATAGAGAAAGGTGTGATTGAGCCTGTGGAGAGACTTGTGTTAAACCAAACACTTTGGGATCAGGACTCATTCAGTCTTGCTTCTGTACCTCAGTGGACAAGCTTAAACCTCACTTAAGAAAATGCAAAGGGTATTTCTCCTTCGTATCAGACAAGTTTAAATTAAATTTCACTGTGTTTTCCTGGTCAGAAAACAACAGGAAACATCCATTCCTAGAGATTTCTACATTTCTGTGTCTCTCAACTATTTCTAGATACATTTTTGAGGTCATACAGGTTTTTTGACATCTTTGGTCTGTTCTTCATTTCCATGCTTGCTAATAGATTAGATACTGATTGTGAAAAGCAGTAATTAAATATAAGGATACTAAAACTAATTCCATTGCTCAGTGGAAGAAAGCAATATAAATGCTTCTGGGTTCCTGTTGTCATTTAGCAGGCTGCTATGCTATTAGAATTATTTCATTTAACATGTTGCACTGTCTGGTAAAATTCTACCTAATTACTGCAACATATCTTGATGCAAAAGTCATCCTGATTTTTCTTGCCAGTTGTCATCATAGCAGGAACTAGTGCAAGATAATGGTACCTGCTTTGGAACCTGATTTTTCTGTGTCTTAGGCTTTGTCATCATTTTAACCTATTTTACATGTGCTTAAAGCACCGTTGTTTCAATCTGCTCAAGTTTGCACTTAATTTGCACACGCATAAACCTTGCCAGAAAGAACAAAGGAAAATAAACCCCTGTATTTAGATAAAACATTGTGTAGATGGTGATAGTGCAGCACCATAAATCCATCCAGTTGTGATTTCTAATGCTCCAGCACAGCTGATGTTGCTGTATCATATCTAGAAGCTCACGTGGCAGCTCTTTCCTTAGAAAAACAAAGTCAGTGTTGGATGAACATGTTAGTACATCAAATATTGTCACTGCTACCTTGCAGCTTTATAGCTTCATTAATAGTGCTAGAAACCAGACGAGTGACTGAGGTCATTCAGGGTTTCCTCTAAAGGATCTTTTTAAAAGTAAACTACTTAGTTTAAAGATAAATTTTATTTTTATTTCATTTTTATTTTTAAATTACAGAACAGACTTTCTAAAAATTAGAATGATTTATAAAATGTAAATGCCACTGTAGGTGGTGTCTGTGGAGTACATGAAAATGCTGCTTCCCTCCTGCATCTTCAGCTGCTTATGTAAGGCAGGGTGGCAGCGGAACCTGCAGCAAGAGGGAAGTGCAGGTTCCTACAACAGCCAGCAGCAGTGAGCACAGACAAGCTACAAAAGTGCCCATTAATCACTCAGTGCACACTTTTTTGCCCAGGAGAAAAATTAGCAATTAGGGAATTTGAATCTAGATGCACAAAATCTGTGTTTTGAATGTTGAAGCCATTAGTTAAATAGAAGAGAGCTCTTAAGGTAGAATACTTACGAAGCGGTCAGAAGTCACAGGCAGGAGTGGTGTAAGGTACTGCTTGTTTGTGAAGAAATTACCAGTCTGTGGTTCTCATGAGCACATAAACCCCCATTTTTAATTGGGCAGATATTATTTTCTTTTAACAGTCTATTGAATGGTCCATGTTTATGTATAATTTCATTCTCAACGGTGTATTGCTCTCGCTTTTTTCGCATCTCTCTTCCCATTTCAGTGTACTCAGATGAACTACAGGCATACGTTTTGTTTTTAATTTTAGTGGGGAATGCACCAGCTTGGGCTTTGTTGATTACAGAGGATCCACCACATGGCTCTAGATGCTGTAATCAATGCACAGTGATCTCACGTGCTGCAGCTCCGTGTCTGTTCTTGCATGCCACAGTCTAGTCCTGTGAATGTTTCTGCCTGGTGAAGGCTGACGTGCTGTCAAGGTTCAAGAAAATCACTGCCTCTCAGACACATTTCAGTTTTCCTGTTTGTTGCAGAAGGATCATTATGTTTGACTGGGGTTTGTTGGGTTTTTTTTTTTTGTTGTTTGTTTTTTAGTCACAGAATTAATTTCTGCTGATATTTGGACAGTGCATTTGTGCCATCTGATGCCATCTGGGGAAAGTAAAGTACAGATTGTAAAAATAATCCAGGAGTTGTCAATAATGGAAATTCAGTGTATGTAAAACAGTGCCTTGTTTTCTTTGTAGCATAACATTTTGCTCTGGAAAACTCAATGGCTGGATCTTGAGTATTAAAGAATAACATGCAAGAACTTTAAGTAACCTAGTCTTTCTTTCTGCTAAAGGACCATGACATTTATTAGCAAGAATAACATTATTCTTAAGGGTAACGTAAGAATTCTGAGGCAGAGTTACATTTCAAGATGACAAATTATGGGTCTCATTGGGCAAGTTCTCATAAGAGTATATTGCATTAATGCTGATAAAGTCATCAGAGCTACAGTGCTAATTCTTTGTCAATCAAGAGCAAAATAGATTATCAGCATGTTTCTTGCCTTTCAAAGATAATATATTGTTGAATGACCACTGCCAAATGAAACCAGGAGGTAGTTCTGTATTCCCTATAGTTATAAATTAACATCTGCTATCAGCTGGCTGGCTTCGGTGTGCTCAAGCTATTAATGTGTCAGATGATACTGGTGTTATTTAATACACAACCTAAGTAAATCGCAGTGCCATCAGTTAAAGTCAGGAAGTCCTTTCTTGCCATTGAGTTCTCATTCTGCAGCCCCATAAGTGACCGTGTACACAGTATTGGACTGCTCATTGTGCTTCATCCTTAGTCTGTATTTCTGAAGTGTGTATTCTGAGTGTGAAATATTTGACTAAAGTGAGAACAATTTTAGATATGGCCAGCTAAGAAGAAAAGCCTTTTTTAGTGTCGCTGGTTTTAGGGTGGTTTATCCCCCTATTTTTGTCTCCTATCTTGGTAACACAGCGCTAGGTTGTAATGAACTTAATATAGAACATGTAAATTAAATGTAAATTCCCTATTTAAGGAAACTGCCATAAAAAACTATTGTCAGCTGCAGTGGAGTCAGCTGTGCCCTGACTTGGCCTCACCGCGCTACAGGATATCATGGTGTAAATTGGCTAAAGGATTGCCAGGCACCATTGCAAATATGTCAAAATCAAGGTTCAGTTTTGGGGATGATTTTATTTGCACCTGGACTTTTTCTGTATTACGTTGTTGAGTATCTGTTTGTTTCTCGTATAATTTGCCATGAAAACCCTTGATTTTGTGAAGCTTTTCCCCCTCTAACAAGCCTCAAAGGATACAGGCAAACAAGTGGAGAGGTTAGCTCAAAATTCCTTCTCTGTCAAAAGCTCTTCTTTTGGTGAATGTAATTACAAATAGTGTGTCCCAAGCACATATGGCTATCACAGAACGTAAGATAAGGCCCATACTGACAGACTGTGAGCAAGTAAAATGGTTGTGGCTCTCCTTTTTGATTTTTCTAACTGAATTACTGAAGTGAATTAGTAAAGGTAGCACTTGAAATGGATGTGGCTTTAAAAAAACTAATCCCAGTAAATATTATTGATAGTCTATTATGGCCTTGGAGCTACTTTGACGTAATTACATAAAAATACAATTCTCTCTTCACAAAGTACAAATCCAAACAAGGTATTTTCTGAGAGATGGAATAATAGAGGAGTTGTGACATGGAGAAAAAAGGGAGCAGGAAGCAAGGCTGCTGATAAAGATGTGGCTGCTCTTCGGCTCTGCAGCAGACAGTGATATTCCCATGCTGTTCAGTGAGTCAAGTTCACTGCTCCTAGGGAAGGATTCAGTCTTTTTCCATAGAAGAATTGTTCCCAATTATGTGTGTCCACATAAATAGTTTTAGCCAGTGAACAGGTTTGAAATTGGGCAATTCCTGTAATCTTTGCCCAAGTAAATCTCAAAAGCAAATTAATGGACTTTGGGAGTAAAGGAGGTTGGAGCACGACTTAGTGGAAAGTTACACACTGAATAAAACTCCAGAAATCAAGTTCTGAGGAGGTGGCCTTTTATTCTAAACCTAATTTTCCTCTAGAAAAATGAGAGTTAAAGTGGAGCAGATGACACAACCTGCTAAAGGATGCTGTAATAAGAAACTGGAGACTAGCCAGTAGTTCTGACGATGGCAATTTAGGGGGATTAGACTTTCAAGGTGGAGAGCAGGTTTTGTACCTTTTTTAATAGGAAAAAACCCTATTCTTGCAGTCGTTACTGCAGTTACACCTCTAAATTTTACATGCTATTAAATCTAGATTTAAACCATATATGATGAATCCATATATATTCTGCTCTTGATGATAGGAAAAAAAGCATCACAAGATATATTCATATATTATGAAACAAAACCAAGGCAAACAAGCACCGTTCTGACCTGCAGAGTGCTGCTAGCACAGAAGAATGGGTTTCAGCAGGGTCTGACTTTATACTATTTCTGTCCAAACCAGGTTGGCTGTGGTGATTTGCCATAAAAGTTACATTTTGGATTAGCTACATCTGAACAAGGTTGAAGCCAGCAACTTAGCCTGAAGATAGAAGAAAAAGAAGAAAAATGGGAAAGGAGCTTGTAGAAATTTGTTGTTGACTTACTGTCATCTCATAACCTGACTTTCTGTTCTGGGTTTGGCTACAAGGAAAAGTCAAGTTTTTAACAAAGTATGTGCTAGGATATGTCATTGTAGGTCATGAGGAAAATGAAGGAAAGAAATCTAAATACAGCAGCACTTGGATTGCTGCAGTATCCTCTATGATCTTCCTTTCCTGAGGTTCTAGAATCATCTGCCAGATTCTGAAAATTTTCCCCAAAAGAAACTATTGACAATCATAAAGATGACCCAATTGAAATCTTTCTTCCACTTTTTGTCATTTTGTGGGTGAGTTAGTCTAAATAATGGTGAAGTTTCAGTCCTCTTGAAAAGTGGAAGTGTATAAATGTTTGTCTGTTGTAAAAAAAGCTGTCACAAACCCTACCCCTAAGAAAAACCAAACCCCACAGCAAAAAGGGCTCTCCAGCCTGAATGTTACTCTGTTTTCTATTTGATTGTGTATTTCAATCTTAATTAATTACTTGGCTTCCAACTGTAAAGCCTGTCCAGCTCTTTCCAATATAATATTTAATATTCTGCCTTTCTACATCATCTTCTTAAGGATACAGATTGTTCTCACCATTCATTTTCTGCACATTTGTGAATACAGTTGCACAGATGGGGAGCCTTATGCTTCTTTTCGTGGCCTTTAATCTCTTCCTTTAAAACTTCTAAATTTCTCTAGTCTCTTTGATCACAAACACAATAAACCCATCCTCCCTACAGGTTTTGAGGCAATCCCAGATTATGGGGCTAGGAGAGGCAATAAGAGAATCAGAGCTAGGAAAGCAATCAGTCTTGTTCTCTAATGACTTCTTACTTTCTACTGCTGATAGAATGAGAAGATTAAATCTCTATCTGCAAATCTTGTGAGGACAACCTAAGAAGGAGAAAAGCATAAATGATTAGACAACAACTTGTGCCAGCAAAGGGAAGCAAGAATGTCATTCAACAAACTTCTGGAATGGAGGAAATGGTCAGAGGTAGCTGAAGCAGCAAATACGGCACAGTTGAAATGGTTGAAAAATTCCTCCTGTTTTTGACAGATTGGCAAAGGCATCTGTCATCCCCACTTCTAGCAAAGCATTTAAAAGAGAAAAAGAATGTAAAACTATATAACTTAGAGGTGCAATATGTGGATCAAGCCTGCAACAGAGCAGGGCACATTTCTTCAGATAAGATATTGGGTAGTAGTTCCAATTTAGGTCCTTGCAAATGTGCAGAGGTTTGTGTGTGCTTAAATTTATTAGGCTTGTACTTAAACCTTACACCGACTGATTCAGGGCCTCAGCTGACCTGGTAATGGCCATTTAAGAGAATTCTCCATTATTTTATTTAAAGCTCAGAGATTATAGCGAAAAGCATCTTGTTCCAGAAATAGCTCAGCTGATTTCATCAGGGGACTGCTCTGTGTATCTGAATTTGTTTAGGAGAAAAGCAAGCAGGGAAGCTTATAAAAAGCGACCTGTATTATACATATCAAACACAACAGCTATTTAAAAAATGTATTCCAAGAAAGAGCATGATGGGGAAAGGACATATTAGCTCAAATTTGTTCAAATAATCACCGTATTTTGCAAAACAAGGACTGGAGAAGGAAAATAAGTGCAGAGATAAAAGCAGACTGGAGTTTCCCTTTGTTCTGTTCTTCTGCAGTTTCAGACACATTAACATTTTATATCCAGTTCACAAAGCATTCAGCATTGCTTATTTTATTCCAGTGCTGTTAATGACCAAGGCAAGTTAAAATGGTAGAGTCAAACTTCAGCTTTTCATGTATTTCCTGAGCAACATTCTCTTACCAGCTGGTAAACTTGTTCATCATAGTTCATTGCTCACTTTGAATGCTTTAAGTGGGCAGCCGCATCTTCCAGAACTACTAAAGTAGCTAACATTCTTGTTAATGAATAGTTGCTGGCATTTTGTAGTTTTAACTGTTCTTTTAGGATAAAATGAAATTAACAGAGCATTCACTACATTTATTTAACAACAACCACAAAAAAAGGAAACAACAATATTTATGCTTCCTGGAAACATTTGCTATAGAACATTGTGCCCCAAAGGAAAAAACACATCCTTGGCTTGTTACTGATCTTGGCAGTGTCTGCAGAGCTTCCCTGAATTTTTTGGTTCATGATGGCCTTTTAGCTACTCACTATTTCCAACTCCTGGATTCACAAGTAGAATTATACTGCAGGCATAGTGTCAGTCACATGGGTCACCAAGATGCCTCAATCATTGAATTCTGGGCACGGGCACAGATGTAAATGACCTGCATTTCAAATATACCCATCGTTTGCCTTGAATAAAACAAGAGACTTGAGGTTCAAAACCAACTCCTAAAGGATTAAAATAAGCTCTGACTGTGCTCAAATGGATGGAAGTTTCCAGCTTCCACTGAGAACAGTTCAACCAGAATTTTGATTCTCAGTATAACAGCAACTTAGCCTGAGTTGTTCACACAAAATATCTGCATTTTGTTCTTGTCCCTAGAATGACAAGGTTAGAAACAGCCAGAGTCCAGAAAGGGAGGGTTTTTATACAGTGATGGAATCCAGCTCAAAGATTAGAGAACACAATAAACCTCATCCTAGATGTTGACTTTACTATTTGTGACCAAAGTCTCCCTTCCAAAAAGTGCAAGGCAGATCTGCAGTGTGAGCAGTAAGTGCTGAACACGATGCGTTAACGTTTAACAGTCCTCTGTTGATCTGACATAGTGGATTGTTCCCGAAAAAGTCTGTGGGATAATTCATTCAAACTGTCATAAATCCTGCTTAGGAACACCTTGTTTATGTATAATCTTGAGAACACTGATTTTCTTCCCTTTGACATCTGCTGGAGAACGTGACTGTGTCCCTGCAAGAACTTCAGTGTCTTACATCAGAAGATGTTCAGATGCAATCCAAAAATACATTATGTTGCACAAGTCATTGAAGTCGCTTGTAACTGTTATTCCAGGTGGATTTTGTAAGGGTGGTGTTCTGAACAGTGCTGAATCTCTTTAACTCTTGCAGATTTTTGACAAAGAAGCTAAAGACCTGGAGCGAGAAGTCTGCTTTATTGATATTGCCAGTGATGAAATTCCTGAGCGCTATTACAAGGAATCAGAGGTAAGAGACAACTTGGTTGTGAATTGGTGAAGAAGGGAACGTAAAAGGCTGCAGGAAATCCTTATTGTAATCAAAACAAAGTTTTTTTGTATGAAATCTTGCTGGTCAGTAGTATTTAAAAAGCTTTCAATTTGAGGGGAAGCAGATAGCAACCTCCCTATCTAGATTGCCTGACACTTCCTTTTGCAGATGGTTCCTTCAGCCTTTTGAAATGCTTTCATACCTTTATCAGAACATAACCTGTACCAGACCTTTGATAGTCATCTGAATTCATTCAAATTAGAAGAGGCCTTTTCTTTGAATCATGAAGCTCAGTTAAGTGTTTGCAGGTCTGAGGGGTTTTAAACATTCCTGTCGTCCTTACTTGCATCCAGCTGTGACAAATAAGTCGTGCGAAGTGTCTGAGCCCAGGCAAAGGACAGATGAGAACAGGGTTGATGCACAAAGGTAACTCAGTGGTGACTGTGACCAAGAGGGACTGAAGCAGACAACATGCTGCAGTGAATCTGCCAGGAAGCATCAATGGCAGCAGATGCATTCAGTCCCTTAGAATTCCCTTGGAAATCACTCCATGTATATTTGATAGTGCACATCTCTGAAGAGCACGTTTCTTTTAGGTCAGTGCAATTCACTGGTTTGAAATCAGCAGCCATCATGCAAATGAAGATGAGGCCTCAGTGGTTTAACCTCAGAGTTGAAAAATGATGGTTCACAACAAGTAGCTAGAGAGGAAAGATCAGATCTCTGCTTGCATTTAATTTTGGAGATATGATTTTCCTCTGGAGCCAAGTATATATTCATAGCTGGCAATGAGTATGGCAGCTGTTTGACTATACAAAACGAGACTACATAATCATTTTTAGGATAGAAAATGAAGACTTGCCAATGAATATATTTCTATACCATAGGAGACATGATTTTCAGACTAAAAAAGTCGGGTACTTGTTATCTTCCATTTATAGATCCTATTTCAAATTTTATGTATGGGTCATAAAACCAAATTGGGTCTACAGTAGAAGGAAAAGTAATTTTATTAGTTTCCTTAGATAATGAAACCCATCTGGTTAGTACCAAAAACTGTGTAACACCTCATGAAACAGCTTATTGGTCCCATCATCTTATCTGAACTCCACAGTCTTCTGGTTCCATTTAGGAGTGACTGCTGCTATTGATTGGGTCAGCATTTGGCTGTGCTTTAAAGAAATCATGTCGGATTTTCCGTGTGTGTGTGTGCACTTCCAGGAATGGTAAGCATGGAGGCTTAACATCAGGCTTTTCAGCTTTCCTTCCCATTTTTAATAGCCAACTATTAAGCATAATTTCCACATGGTTAATCTTATGCTAGAGAAAACCAGCCTCATGTTAAGTGAGAAAGAATTTCAGTCTTTGTGTTGTTATTTCAAACACTAGAGACATGATTCCAAGCAAAATGGAATTTTACATGGGCTTAAACAACAAAAATAGCCCAGCATCTGTTGTTTTTTTCTGTACTGATGGATGATTTGTATATTGCCTACCAAATTCTGTTTCAGAATTTGTACAAAATAGTAAGAACACCTTAGCATTTAATTGTGCACGTACTGTGACTGACACTGAATTAAAAATAGTTACTTGAATTAAGTGTCTTCCAAAGTTTACCAGCTATGGGGTTTTATGCTACCATATGATGAATGTGAAGCCAAATTCCCATTTCTGATGAGGCTTCATACATCATTTAGGGACTATAAAAAAATTTCTAATGTTGCAAATGTAATTTCTGTCTGTCCTCAATCAGAACAGGATAAAAAGTAACTCTCTGTAAATGAGAAACTGTCTGTATTTTCCAAATAACAGTTTCAGAGATAACTAAAATCCATTTACTGTAAGCTTTTGAAAGGTATTTTAGTTACACTAATAGCAATAATGTGGCTGCTTTTGGATCATTTAGCTGAATTGATACTAAGATTAAAGATTAAACATGGTTTAAGAATTAGATCGCACAGGGTAGGTGTTCTGACTCCCATCTGGAAAGACCACTGAGAATGATTTTAACTTCAGGCATGTTAGTAATCTCTTCAGTTCAGTGGAGCTTCCACATGCTTACAGTTGAGTGAGTTCTGGATCGGGGTCAGCATATGTAGCAGCTTCTAGACATGAGCTTTAAATTTCTTTTATATCCTGTTGAAAGTGCACCCCTCTTCAGTTAAAAATGTACTTCAGCTTTTACTAGCAAATGTCATGATTTAGTTGTATTACTGTATATTAAAGAGGTAGCTTAAATAATTTAAACCGTTCACACACTACTTCAGCTGCTTGCAGATGGGTGATAGTTGATACAATCAGGCAGCACTAATGACATAGTTGCTATTAAGCTAGTACTTGTGATTTCTATTATTTTGAGCTTTGAAGTGCTCAGTTATCCTTCACAGGCTCTTTGGGTCAATATCATAAGTTTTTCAGAGCCCTCTGTATGAAAAGCCCCTTCCTAAAATTTGGCTGTGACCTTTCTTTGGGCTGCTGCATCAAATAACATTGATTGTAACAGAATGAGCCTTGGCAGCTTTAGTGTTGTTTTTCTCATTTCTATAAATGGAAAATGTGGTTGTGCAATAACAGGATCATCAATAGAGGTGATAATAGTGCAGCTACCACAGGAGGGTTCAGGAGATACACAAAGGACCCACAGCACCAGACTCCATAGAAAGTGAAGCAACCCATCTCTGCTTCCTTCACATGGGATCTAAAACGTGGCTGTTCACTAACCCTCACATGAATCCTGTAAACAGATCTATAGTCTGCCTTCCATTGTAACTTAATGATTCACACATAAAAAGGCAACATGTATAAAACATCATACATAAATGTATACTCCATTTGAATTGCACAGCTCTTTTTGACTTGTGCTGGTGCTGATGAGAAAGGAGAAGTGTTCCACAAAAATGTCATGGTGGTTGAAGGGAAACTGATTGAATTCAGCTTTGTGCAGATCTGCTTTTTCTCTCCTTCTAAATATTAACTAGAATGGAAAAGTGAAAAATATAGTTAGCTGGAGACTTAAGGAGAGCTGTTGTTTCAGTGAGGAGGAACCTCTGCCAATAATACAAGGTGATGTCTTGTCCAGAGGCCTCCAAGTGATTTGAATCCCCTGCAGAGTGGAGGGCTTATCTGTCAGTGTGTGCAGAGAAAGACTTAAATCACCAAGTAAATAGTGAATCAGAGAGAGTTTGTAGCTATTACAAACACGCACTGAGTCCAGCTCTGTCTTCCATGGAGGTGTGCTGGCTTCTGCTATCCAAAGAGTTGTCATTGTAAAAGCCTGGAGGAGGTATAACTGCAGCAATGTTGGACCTCCCAAAGCAGATGACTGAATTTTAACTTAATGACATTCTACAGCCTTCATTGTGAAGTAGCCACCAGAGCATTCCACAGTGCTGCCACGTCTTAAAAGAAGTTGGATTTTTTTTTACTAGCATGGACCTAAAAAGCCTTAAACTTTAGAAGTTTAAAATATGAGGTTCCAAGTGGAGAAAGCTTGAATCTAGGCTAACAAGTTTGCCTGTTTTTCTGTAAGGACACACATATGTGTCCAAATCTGAATGTGTGTATTGCATCAAATACAGAATTTTCTATTTCTATATAAAGAATGTGCAAGCCTACAGGTAAGAGTAGTTGCACATTTTGTAAATTCATTTCCTTGCGACTTTACCATCAATGAATATGTATCACCAGCCATCATGTATTCCCCATATAGCCATACGTATTTATCTGAATTATAGAAAAGAATAAAACTGAGCTATGCTGAGAAGTGAGGGCCTCAAGTGAATCATTCACTGAAATGAAACATTTACTGTAGATGGGAGCTACTGAGCAAAATGTTCTTTGCAAACATATTCAAGTTCTCAAAATTAACAGTGTTTCATTTCCTGTTTATAACAAAGCAGTTGAGAGTTGGACAAATGGAATCAACTTTTTGAGTTACCTCCACACAGAAAGATTTCATGCAGCTGCTGCAGTTTTCTTCTTCAATTGCTGGCTGCTTTTACTTTAACACAGCTGCACTGTAATAGGTCCAGTTTACTACTGTCCAGGTGCTTTCAGAGTAATGAAACCTTTATCACATTACAGAGCCAGAGAATTATGGTAGTTGAAATAATACAGCTGCCTTGGCCCCTCAGTGAATGTGTACATGTTGGTACAAAGGATCAGAACAGGGCATGGTAAGAGGAGGTGTAAATTTCCTTTTCCTCCTAACTGCAGTTGTGAGCTTATGTAAAGCCTGGCTGCACTATCATATCTTAACACCTCAGAACTGTCCCAGTATTTACAGTTCTTAAGTATTTAGCTGTCTCTTCCAGAAAATAAATTGTAATGGAAATTCAAAAAGGGGGGGGG
>NW_009912390.1:27150-37531 GCF_000696875.1 Nestor notabilis
ATTCTTTAAAAAGTGGCTCCGCATAAATGTCTATAGTAGCACTTTTACATCAACAAATCTTTCCAGAGCCCTCGCTATCTAAGCTGAAATCCAAAACCTAGCAGCTACAGCTGATGGTGAAAGGCCAGATCATATGTATTAAACCCATGAAGGATTGGTTCCAAAATTCTAGATCAAACAAAATGATCAGCTTGGGGGGGGGGGGGGGGGGGGGGGGGCCGTTATTTAGCAGTTTTGAGGATGTGATTTAAGCACAGTGGTGGAATGTACTGCAATAGGGGTCTGAAAGAACAAAGCCATGCATTAAAAGGAAGAGAGGGAGGAAGGGTCTGCTTTGGGAGATCTGAGTGCCTCCAGTAAGAGAACAGGATGCATGACATTCACACAGTGCACCTTCACCTCTGGAGAGCACATTCACCTTGCTGTAATGCCTCTACAAACAGTAAGAAATTTTCAAGACACATCAGTGACAAGGTAACAAGATGTTCCATGCTGGCTTCCAGCACACAAAGTAGGTGTTGGCAGCTGCACAAGAGTATGGCATCTGCAACTCCTGCTGATCCCATGGCGATGCTCAGGGAAAGAATGCCCATGCAGATTTGGAAGGTTTCTGTAAACCACAAGTGTGTCTCATTATTTAAGTAAAAAATAACATTTTGGAATCAAATCTGAAATGCCATTGCAGCAACCCAGTACTGTATTGTCAACATGTTGGTGTTCACCTCCTGGAAGGGAGGTTACAATTCCACACCTGATGCCTGTGACGTCTGTGGTCCACGAGGAAAGTTAAGTAAATACATGCTAAATAATAAGCATGTTGAGCCAGGACCAACCATACATGGCCTAAGAAACACTGGGAGAGTGCTGTGTTTAAAACCATATCCATCACACCAGGGCTTTTGTTTTATTTTGTTCTAATTTTACATTTTACTCTCAAATAAGCCCAGCTCACGGGTCATGATGTTTCTGCTATGTTAGCAGAAGAGCTATTTTTAAATCACTCTGCACCTGGCAATAAATGTATTGCAAATACAGAGTAGGTTTTGCTCCTCTGCGAAAGGATTTGCCAGATGGGCTTTCCTAATAAATTGTGTCTGATAAAAGGACGAGAAGGTTATTTAAACAAAAAGATTTTAGCTATGCCATTACATTTACAATGGATTGAGGATTTTGCCAGTAGATAAATTAAGGGGGAAATGGTGAATAGATGCAGTGTTCTTTGGCTGATGGCTCCTCTAGAAAGGAAGGCATGGGTGGCTAAAGCAAAAGTAAGACACACGCAAAGTAGGTGATGTAAATAACAACATAAAAAGGGGTCAGAGCAAAGATCGGCTTGCCCAGTTTCTAGTCATGGACAGAAGTGTTTCAAACACATGTGCCACAATTCCTGCCTGGAGAACATGCTGCTTTACTCCAGCCTCTTGCCTCTGGTATCTGTTTGGGAAATTGCTGTGCCTTTCACAGGAGGAGCAGGGAATGGCCATGGTCTGGTACAGGCAGGTGCTCAGCGCTTCCTCCTGGGACCTGCAGAGATGTGAGCATGGCCCATGTGTCTAATTTGTTCTGACTGACCTAATCAGTGAGCTACAGCATGAGAGGCAGGAGGAGCAGCAGTGCTGTGAACCAGTGTGATTTCTACTTGCAGTTAATAGAAAATTATCCTCCTGCTTAATTACTCTATTTTTTTTAGAAGGACCTTACATACCTGATGGCAGAAGGGACTCCAGGCTGGGAATCTGAACCTGGCAATTTGAAGTCATGAGTCAGGCGCATGAATAGTTCTGGGTTGTGGCTTTCATGCCAAAGTTCTCACCTTCCACACCCTTTGAATTGAGGGCCCAGGGATTAAACTCTCAAATTCACTTTGCTTAATGTTGCTGTGTCTCTTACGACCTACTACTCTTATCCTAAATCTTACTGAGCTTATACACAATCTTTGAGTTTTAGCTTGCCTGAGCAAGCACTCAGTAAAATCTTTAACATCTTCATCTGTTTCCTGGCTTCCATTCATCAGTTAATGTTTTCAGAAAGGCAGGAATTTCCATAAAAGCTATTGGGTGCAAGTTGCCCATGCTGTCCATCATTCCCTGGCTCTCTGCTTGGAACTGTCCAGCCAATTTGTGACTAAATATCATGTCCTTCAAGAGAAATGGATGTGAGTAAGGGAAGCAAAGGTGCCATTCCTGGGTGCCATTAAAGGAATTTGCAGCTTGGAGTAATGTCACAGATGCATTGCAGTAGGTGGATTATTTGTGGGCCACCAAGTTAAGAATGACTTGAAATCATATTTCCTGTAGTTATTTCCTTATTCATAGAACAATCTACTAGAATTTTACATCTTTTTGAATATTACATTTTAGTTCTTCCCTTTTGAGTTTTACTTTTTTTTTATTATATTGATAGCTTCAGGCAATGGTTAGTTATAAAACAACTCTTTCAAGCAGAAGATATCTAGATCAATCTGAGGTCAAGTTTTATTGAGTGAGAAGATTGGCAACAGCATGACACTATGAGCAGTGATATATGGTGGTATGTTGCTCTGATAAATGATGACACTGAATTGTTTCTCGTGGTGATTTAACATTGGAACCTTATTATGCTGTGAGCTTCAAGTTTCTATTTAGAAAAGAGTATGTCAGCAATAAAAGCAATGACTTTCACAGAGAAGCAAGACTATCACCTCATTAGAGCTTTGTAGAGAGGCTTTAATGACAGAGCTTCAGTTTATGGATAAAATCAGAAGCTGAGTCAGGGGATAGCTGAACATTAGAAAAAAGGAAGGCTGAATGATGTGTAAGCTCACATTGAATGAAAGAAAATTAAGATCAGAATAGTCTTTATCAAATTTTTGTTATTTTTCTCCTGATTGTTTTCCATTTAACTCATAGTTAAAGCACGTATTTAAGTACATGTTTTGCTTTTATAACAAAGGATGGATTTAAAAGATCTTCCCAGATCTCAGCTTTGGGGAAGACGGCACAGGCAAGCACGGGTGATTACTCTTGAAGAGAGATTTTAGAACTCCACTATGAATTTACTGGAAGTACATCATTTTCAAGCTTTGAAAATCAGCTCTGAACTGTAAATCATTTCTATTTACAAGATGGAATTATCAGGATTGGACATAAAGTGAAATGGAATTATACCAATATGGAAAATTACTCGTTGATAGATAAAACTGTCTCTTGTGCAGATAAAAAGTAAATTTAAAAGCTTAACTAATGTCATTATTGGTTTTTTGGTCTTGCTGTTGTAATTTCAACACCAATTTATTTGATTTTCCAGTTCATAAAAAAGAGACAGAGTTCAACTGTTCCGTGTTTTGTCTGTAACTCAGTTGTAACCAGGGGTGGCTGAACTGGAGGAGTTTCATACTTAGCTGCCCACCTCGATATACAAGATGCTTAAAATTGAAAAAGGCATTGTCAGGGTCCCACCAGTGTCAGTGTGTCAAAGCTCCAACTGGACATGAGTTCAGGAAGACGGGCATGGGTTTGGTTCTTTTCCAAAGGCCATAAATAACATTTGGAGTGTATTGTATCATTATTACTTGCAATAACAGGAAGACAGGCATGGGTAGTCAGTACCAGTAAGTCACCCTGGGTTTGGTTCTTTTCCAAAGGCCATAAATAACATTTGGAGTGTATTGTATCATTATTACTTGCAATAACCTATTTTCCTATAGCAGAGAATGCCCTAGATGATAGGATTGTCAAAGCATCTCCAAGCATACGCTGCCATCAATTCACTAGCTGCTGGATGAAAGACAGATTGGATTTTAGTGTGTTCTAGTGCTTATTTAAGTCAGTTTCATGTTACTTTTTCATGATGTTTATTAGCATATTTTAATATTTTATGTCTTATCAAAACGTTTACTTTCGCACACTGACAAACAGGATTTCCTCTCCTGCATTTCCCAGTGTGTTTTCTTTGTTTTGCAGGATCCTAAATATTTCAAGTCACAGAAGACTGGGAGAGGCCAATTAAAAGAAGGCTGGAGAGAGACACATCAGCCCATCATGTGTTCCTACAAGCTTGTGACTGTGAAATTTGAAGTCTGGGGGCTTCAAACCAGAGTAGAGCAATTTGTACACAAGGTCAGTGAAACACAAGCTGTTTCTTATCCTTCACATAAGCAGAACTTGAGCACTACCCTGCGCAGGAATGTAACTATGACTGTGTAGAGGCTGGGGAACTCAGCTGAATCTGCATTCAGACCTCTCTCTAAGGGCTGGAACATCTGGAGCAGAGCCAAAGAGTTCTAAGGTTGAGAAAAACTATCAGTGTTTTCAATGCTGTGATAAATTTATGAGCTAAGGTATTTGTGAGTATAATGAGTACTGCACATGTAGCAGTGATGTGCAGAATTTCTTACAACCAGGTAGTGGGAAAGTTTTCCAATCAGTCTCCTAAAAAATGAATGGCACAACAGCCAAATGATAATATTAAAAATATTCTGTTTATCCACGGATAAGCATGTTTTATCCACATGTTTAAAAAACTAACAAGGAAAAAGGAAGAGTTTCAAAAGGTCTAACTGCCCAAAGATTAGTAAGTGCTGTACGCATTCCCAAATGGTCTCCCATGCCAGTCACAACCATGCTGATGTGATCCAGTGTGGGCAATAGATCCACTTGAGGTGGGAGGTCGGGCCACAAGACCTTCAGAGACAGTATGTCTGACTCTCTAGGGCATGTTTTCTTAGACATAAAACTGACAGAATATCTTTCAGTCGTGTTGAAAGACAACTGTGTTACTTCTCTAAGCTGTGTAGTTGCTGCAGAGGTATTTAACCTTTCCCTTGTTCCACAGGTGGTCAGAGATATACTATTGATTGGTCACCGGCAGGCTTTTGCCTGGGTTGATGAGTGGTACGGTAAGTAGCCTCCAAACCCAGCCCATTTAAAAGGGCTGATGCAAAGCTCATGTCAGTTAACAACAGATTGCTCTTTAATTTCATGGATCATCAGGTTCTAGTATAAGTTGTTCATGAAAGAGCTGGAACTATGTTCAGTTTCTGTGGAACGTAGGGAGCTCATTCACAGCAGGTTTTTGTAACAGAAGCAAGCTGTAAGGCAGGCAGCACACAGGGACACCGGTACATCCCTCACCAGACACACATCAGACTCATCACCCTGTGTTGGAGGCAGGTAGAAGCTGCCCCCCACCAAGAGTCATCTACATGGAGAACCACATGCAGGTTTGAATAAGGCTTCTTATTAAGACTGCATTAATGTGCAGTTGTTTCCATGCAGCAAGCTCCTGAGGCCTCTCATCCAACACAATTTCAGCTTTTTAGGAAAGTTTTAAACTGTTAATATGGATTGCAGTAAAGAAAACATGGAGCTTAAACGTCCTTTCCAAAAAAGGGATATAAACGTAAAGCCGCCTGGGTCTGGTCCAGCAGCAGCTGCATGCAAAAACTGTGCTGAGTCCATGCCCCAGCTGTAGGAACTGCACTTCCAATAGTACAGACTAATCTGAATATCAAACAGCCAATTATACTGCAGAAAATAAGCTCAAAGGGTTTGTGCTTTTTACATGTATTTTCACGAAGATGTGTCCATAACCATAGATACTTGTAGAACCATTTCTAAGATACTCTTGTAACATACAGTAGGAAGTGGGGAATATATTTACAGCGTTTATTCAGACCCTCCTTAAGCTTCAGGAAACACTCTCTTGGGCATTTCATGGGCTGGTGCAAAAACACACATCTCTTGGGTCTTCAGAAACCTGCACAGTTTTACATCAGAACCCAGCAACAAACTCACTGGGCTGATTTATTTTTTAAATACAAAAGAATGTGCTTTTGAAATCACAATGTTCTTATGAATTTAACTCTGCATGACAATTTTGGGCTGTGATGATCATAAAAATACTGGTATCTACTGAAAGTATCTTCTATTTTGGGGTAGCCATAAATTAGGAAGAGAATTTTCTGTCCAGTGAGAAGCAGTTCTTAAGAGATAATATTTTTTACATTTTAGAGTTTTTGCCCCCATTTTTAACCTGAAATATAGTGGTCCATTATTTTCCCTGTATGAAGTCAGGAAAACTGATGACTTCACATAAAGAAGCCTGACTTCATGTGAAAATTGAGCCCATAGATTTGCCCCAAATCTACCCAAAATACCTATTATAGCGAGACATAAGGAAATGTTACCGGGAAGCGAAGAGTCATCTGCACTTTAGCAGAGTTACTGATGATAACAAGTCAGTAGTCATGAAGTTAAACATATGGAACAGCTTTAGCCACAAAACCATTAACCACAGCTTTTCCCATCTTAACTCTGAATGCACCCTGTCAAAAATACTCTTTCCACAAATGGAATGTTGTGATACACGATTATGTCATGGATTTCTGTAATAGTGAGTCTTTTTCCGAAAGAATGTCGTGTACTTCAAGAACTTCATTGTCAGGCTAAGTACAAAACCTAAAAAATCTGGTCTCACTAAAAGAGATATGAATAAAGGCTTAAGAACATAGCAAGACTTAGAATAGAAAGTGCAGGAAGTTTGTTTAGGTAACTGTGCTGTGTGCAGCCCTTCTACCACTGCATTCCTCTGAAGTATAGCACTTGGTAAGACTTGCTGACTAGAAAGTGAGTATTTCATTATCCAAAATGAGTGAAATCCAAGTTGTATCCACCCAGTTCAATTTAATAACTTGTGGTTTGTGTGTGTAGGGAGAGGTTTTAAAAACACAGAATTTTTAAAGCATCTGTGTGTCATCAGTGTGTCTGTTACCAGCTAAGAACATTGCAAGATTTATAATAGGAAGTGCAGGAAGTTAGTTTAGGTAACTCTGTGCTGTGTGCAGCCCTTCTACCACTGCATTCCTCTGAAGTATAGCACTTGGTAAGACTTGCTGACTAGAAAGTGAGTATTTCATTATCCAAAATGAGTGAAATCCAAGTTGTATCCACCCAGTTCAATTTAATAACTTGTGGTTTGTGTGCATAGGGAGAGGTTTTAAAAACACAGGATTTTTAAAGCATCTGTGTGTCATCAGTGTGTCTGTTACCAGCTTTTAGAAGAAAAGTTTGAGAAAGACTTGTAGATGATCATAGTCAGCAAAGCAGAATCAAATAATCATGTCATAAAATCAGTTATTAAAGAACATGTTATGTTATGGATATTACTGACTGATTACTGATACTGGAAGTATGAATGTGTCATGTCATTAAATTTACTAAACTGTACTTAGCTTTATTATTAAGAAAATTTCTTTTCACAGCATTATTTA
The DNA here is from genome assembly GCF_000696875.1 of Nestor notabilis. NCBI lineage: Eukaryota > Metazoa > Chordata > Aves > Psittaciformes > Psittacidae > Nestor > Nestor notabilis. The sequence continues at coordinate 34,400 of NW_009912390.1, forward strand.
CTAATGAAGAGCATGTTCTCTGCTTGGCAAAGTGCATCCTTAGCATGGCTTATGAGCTTGTTTTTCATTCCAGATAACAGTAAAAGACTAGAAGAGTAGGATTTAGTGGTATTCCGTGTTTCCTTTTGATCACAATTCTAGACTGCATTTCATTTTCACTGATGAAGCGTTGCATTGCACTACTAATGTAACAGCTGAAGTTATATCTTTGCTTAAAAGCTGTCTCATAAAATGCAGCAAGATCCTCATCTCACATAACAAGGAGTGGTGTGATACAAGAATTCACAAATCCAAGTGGCACAGAATAAACTTGAGAAAAATTACAGCCTCAAGAACACAACCACCATGTACATTACCAAAAGAGGAGCACATTTGCAAGCTTATCATGCTAATAAAATGCTGATTAAATTTTATGAGTAAAACTGATGAGTAAAAGTGATGGCTATTTTCATGAAGTTATTAAACCGTTGTAAAGAACAGACCGAAATGCTGACAGCCTTCATGTTCACTTACACCTTGCTCTCAGGTAGATTATTGAAAGCATTGGGAATACTCAGCAGAGTAAGGTCACAAGTCAATGAACTGGATTCTTCATGGGTTCACTGGAAGTGTGGTTCATGATAAATCTTTTAAAATCTGGAATGCTTGCCTGGAAGTACATAGCAGGCACCTAACAGGTTATGTGCTGCTTTGACAACACCAGGCGTGCCTAGACAGCGATAAATGATCCTACCCATGGAATCAGCCTGATTCGTAGAATATTTCTAATTCTTATAGTTCATTCAATTGCTTGAGGCTACAAAACTGTTCACATACTCACTATTAATTCACTTACCTGTGTAATTGTTAGTTTCTGGAATCTAAGCTGCTGTGTGCTCCAACTGTAAGAATGTTTGCTGGTTATGAGATGTACTATGCAAAAATAACATAAAAACTTTTTGAAAGTGCCTGGAAAGGTAAGTAAATATTTACTATATTCCTGTCTCTATTCCAAGGGATCTTCTAAAATGTTTTTAGAAGATCTTGGCCTTTGCCAAGGCCTGCACATCAATACGTTCTGCCTACTTTGTGTTACATGGATATTCCTAAACAGTTTCCACTCCTTCCTGTTCTCTGACTGCCTTTGACTTAACCTTCTTACACCTTCCTTGGCTGATCTAACTACCTTTATGAGTCAATTTTCATAAAGCTAGTTGCTCCATGCTTTTTTTTTTAAATCCTTTTTTGGCTTCTGCTGAAAGACTGTTCCTAGAACCTTCTCCTTAAGAAAAAGATGAAGTTTGCACTGAATCAATGGAAAATGCCAACAATTTTGAACTTTTTACAGATATGACTATGGATGATGTTCGAGAATACGAGAAAAATATGCATGAAAAAACCAACATTAAAGTTTGCAACCAACATTCATCTACTGTGGATGAAATAGAGAGCCATGCCAAAGCAAGAGTATGTCCCTTTTTAAAACATATTGCCCATGCTCAGCTAATACACCTGCACACATCAGAGAAGAGCAACCAGCTGATCTTGCTGACCAGTCAGTGGAATCTGGGGGAGGTTTTGCTTCAGTAGGAAGAGAATCTTTCTCTATGAAGTGGATTTCCAGGAAAACGCAACTCTTAAATTTCCATTGGATGCACGAAGAGGAAGATAAATATTAGTTTTATTTTCTACTATTTGAATAGTTCAAAAATGCTGGAGTTCTGAGTGCTTCAGTCAAAAGCCAGGAGCATGGGGAGTGGACAATTAAATGGGACTGATAAAATTATTTGTTTCAATGTGGGGGGGGGGAAGCTAATGAATTTGTCACTTGTCAAACTACTTTTAATGTTGTCATTGACTAAGGTGAGATCTTTTTCAGCAGTATGTAACAGCAGTTTGTGGAGAAGGGCAGGTTTCTGTGTAGGTAATTCTGGAAAACTCATAAAGTATTGAAATTCCTAATTTGGGCACCTCAAGCAGAGGCCTAGAATTAGAAATTATTACTATTACAAATAGAAAAAATGAGTGGTATGAGCGATACTTGCTTTTGAAATGTTATTATTCCTTCATTTCTAACTGCGCTGTAGAACTCAGTGATGGTTTTATTCACATTACAAGTGTGGGACAAGGCCTGAAGGGCTTAAAGTCTTTCCTTTGTTTTTACTCAGTAAAGATGATCACCAGCTGGAGAAAATGTTGTCTGAGTAAAAACCAGGAAGGTAATTCTTGTGTTTGTAATGCTGCAGCTCTGTGAACTTCAAGTTAACTCCTTAACTGAGCAGTAAATTGAGAATCAGTTCTGCCTGTGGCTCTACACTTCAGGGTTTGGCTTTGAATGAAGTCTGACATCCATCCTTAGTTCCCTTGTGGAAAACTTGCCATTGAGGTCAGAACAGAGTTTGTCATTAATGAAAAGGAAAAGAGAGTCTGAGCCTTCTTAGCTCATTGTAAAGACTTGTTTTACGTGACTGTATATCAGAACAGAAGGGGATTTAAAGCAAGTATAAGCTAAAAAGCAAATGTCAGCTGAAGGGACAGTATTTCATGTCTGAATTTACAGTGAACAGTCTTGCAGGCTGCCACTTAGCAAGACTTTAATCAGTCTTCACTTAAATGGCAGGTAAACTGAGAAATCTTCCTGACCTCGTTCATTTATCCAAGACAGCTTTTATTTCACATTGTACAGAAGTCCTGGATCGAAAACAGCTGAAACGAATGGATGGGCTCCCTTTGATGTGGGGGTGCTTTAAAACCCTTTGAGTTCAGAAACACTACACACATTGGTACAGGGTGTGATACAAAATGTAAATCAGCCAAACAGGTTGAAATCTATCTCCAACACAAGTAGGTACAGATAGTCTGAGACCATCTGTTTATTTCCAGCACTTACCTCAGATTTGAAAATAGCTTCATCCTCCCTCCTAATAACTGGCAACGTAGGCTGGAAAGGTCCCTGGAATGTCGTCTGCAGGGAAGAGAGAAGGCAGCTGGCAGCAAGCATGGTTTTGTTGATTGAGTATGATCTTATAATGCAACATAAAGCTGTTTCTACGTAACATTTGCAGCCAAGGCTACAGATGCATGCAGCTGGCTAATATTAAAGTGTTGATGTATGGAAAGTGTAGGATTTTGGCATATGTTTGGTAAGCACCA
>NW_009912391.1:0-8163 GCF_000696875.1 Nestor notabilis
ACTGCTGTAGCTGAACCCAGGACACTTATGTGGCCACAAATGTTACATGATGATGCTCCATGGGAGCCTTGGAATAAAGTCCAACACGTCAACCCAGTACCAAAACCAACTGCCAAAACTGACATGATGGATGTGCAAGAAGCCAAACTTCAAGACCTATGAACCTAAGGATGGAGGGACAAATTCCCAATCTGTGAAAGGGGACACTTGGAGAACACAGCTGCAAAGGCAGCCTGGAGCAATGCCCCAAAAGACAACTGACTGGATAACCCTGAATCATGAGACCCAGACATGCTTTAAGCTTGTAAAGCAAACAACAAAATGCCTGACCAGCACTTAAACTGACACGAACTATCAAGACACCAAGAACAGTGCCTGAGGAACGGGCAACAAACTTTGAGCATGAAGAGCAATGAGGACTTCAAGACCCAAGGAAGGACTGAAACAGAACATGCACTGCTCACACTACACAACACCCTCAAGCTGGAGCTACCCTGCCCACGCTAGCCTCATGCTGATAAGTTACCTGCTCCCTTTTCCTCTGCCAAGTGCTACATTTCAAGCACCCCAGCCCACCTCCCCACCATTCCCAACCCTGCCCCCCCTCAATTTGCCCCTCCCAGAAATTAGTCCTGCAACTTTACTTGCATAGCTCCATGGGTCTTGAGCCATCCTAAGAGCTCAGAACTCTCACATCAGACACCTGGGATATGGCTGCAATCACCAACTTGATCTTCATCATCTGCACCAAGAAGGAAAAAAAAAAAAAAAACACCAACAAACCACACAAACAATAAACAGACAGACAACAGGAAAACACTAGACTGGACATCATTATCATCACCACCACACCAGTCAATGCCTGCCTCTTCTACAATGCCCTATGGCCTCATCCAAAGCTCTGCCACACTGTGCTCACCTGTTCCAAAATAATTCCTGATTGCTATGCCTGCCTCTTCGACAATGCCCTATGGCCTCATCCAAAGCTCTGCCACACTGTGCTCACCTGTTCCAAAATAATTCCTGATTGCTATGCCAGGGCTCCCCTCCCCTGCAGGACCTGAGAGTCTAGAGACAAGTGACCATTGCACATGCCCTATGGCCTCATCCAAAGCTCTGCCACACTGTGCTCACCTGTTCCAAAATAATTCCTGATTGCTATGCCAGGGCTCCCCTCCCCTGCAGGACCTGAGAGTCTAGAGACAAGTGACCATTGCACTAGTGAGAAGTGACTGACCCCACAGTCCTTCTCATTACCTCCATGACTCACACAAAATGCTCATCCAACTCCAAAGGCGACTGCACAGTGCCTGTGAAAAAGACTAACCCTGAGCCCTATCACCATGTTATACCCAACTGTTAGTCACCAGCCTGGCACAAACCCCCCTGAGCTTCTCACAGCCCTCCTCAGTGTGCAGCTTCACCTGTTTCAGGTTAATTGCAGCAGAAATGGAAACAGACACATGCTGAGACAGGGCTCAAAGTGGCAGCCTTCCCTCTGCGACTCCCATCTCCTGCTTCTGTACATTGGTTGCTCATGCACCAGGCTCCCAGCATTTCTGGCTGCCACATCCAGGCCTGTATGTCACCTGGAAAACATGAACAAGAAGAAACACCTTCAACTACTTCAGAAACATTCCACATGAAATACAGTTTCTGCTGCTTCAGCCACCTAGTCAGTGTCCACATTAACCAGCAAGATGTGGAGACAGAGTCAGGTCTGTGAAAACAGACATGGAGAGAACAGAGCTGCAGAGGCAGCCTGGAGCAATGCCTGAGATGACAACTGACTTGACAACCCTGAGGCACAAGCCCCATCTACACTTAAATTTTATAAAGCAAGAAAAGCTCATGATGAATAGTAACCTGCTCCCTTTCCGTGCCCAAAAAGAACTATTCTTAAACAGTCTCTCTCCCAGACCAAACTTAGATCCCCTTCCTGCCCCTTCCCAGACCCAGTCATTTAACTTAGTTTTCAGAGGGACAGGGATCCAAAGCCATCCTTAGGAAGAACCCCTTGTTGGCTAACTGGGATGTTCCTGCAAGAACTGGATGTCTCTTCAGCATGTGCAAAATAAAACAGGAATAGTACACAGCTGTGCAAGACATCAGTGAAAAATGAACTCTGCCACAGCTCCTCCTCCTGAGAACAGCCACAGTGTTCCACTTACCTCATCACCACCAAGAAATACAGTACCCAAAAAAACCCCTATACAAAACTACTTACCAATACATACACTAGTAAGTCTTGACAAAGCTGGAAGCTCTTCACTCAAACGAGTCTATCTAAAAAAACAAGAAAAAAAACCCCACAAAGCACTAGGGCAACAAAACACAAATAAACAAGAGAAAAATAACCCTGGCAAAAGCCAAGAGCTGAATGAGCTCCATCATTAGAGGCTGTGTCTGATAAACCCGAGGGGGCAACCCACAACCTCTCCCACAGTGCCTTGAGGCAGAGGTGGGGCAAGCCACCAGCTGGAATAAAAGCTGCCAGATGAGTAGCAGCCTGGTTTTTTCCTATCTGGTTTTGGTTCTGGTGCTCTGGCTCTAACTCTGACTCTCTGGCTCTTACTCTCTTGCTCTGACTCACAATCAGACCAATGCAGGCTCACTCTCACACTCAACACTCACATTCAGACCACAGAGACATTCTCTGGCTCAGACTGAATGGCTCTGACTCTCTGACACAGAACACCTGACTCAGAGACTCTGGCTCAAAGTCTTGTTCAGACAGTCCGGCTGAGTCTAGCTGAGACTTGAGCTCAAAACTCACATTCGTACGTGTGAACGCTCACCCTTTCTCATACTCTCTGACTTAGACAGTCTGGCTGAGCCTCTTTGAGACAGACCCTCTGTCGCTCTCCGACAGAGACGGCAAACTCTCTCAGACAGACTCTCTGGCTCAGTCACACTCAGTTCTCACACTGAGACACAGAGGCTCACTCTCATACCTCCTCCTTGGAGTCAAAGGGTGACTAGCCCTTTGTAAATCCAGTTTATTCCAAGTAAGTAAAATAAGTGTGTAGCACCGTTAACCTGGCCATGCTGTTTTGCTATGACCCGCTCCCAGTCCTCCAGGGGCTGGTGATTTCCTGCAGCAGTGGCTCCCCGCCTCTCTGGCTCAGAGTCACACTCAGGATTCGCACTGAGACACATGGAGGCTCAGTCTCATACATGCTCAGTCTCACACAGCCTGCCTCTGACTATCACTCAAATCTCACATTCAGTACCACACACAGTCTCTCTGGCTTAGTCTAGCTCAGCCTCTCTGAGACAGCCTCTCTGGCTCAGAGTCACACACAGGACTCACACTGAGTGAGCACACAGGTTCACTCTCAGACAGACTGGCTCAGACTCTTACTCAAATCTCACATTCAGACCCACCCAGAATCTCCCTGACATAGACTCTCTACCACAGTCTGTCTAAGACTCTCTGAGACAGACCCTCTGACACTCTCAGGCAGAGATGGCAGACTCTCTCAGACAGACTCTCTGGCTCAGAGTCACACTCAAGTCTCACATTGAGACACACAGAGGCTCACTCTCATATGTACTGGCTCAGACTCGCACTCAAATCTCTCAGTCAGACCCACATAGAATCTCTCTCAGACTCTCTGCAACAGACGGACGACACTCTGTGACAGACAGACAGCTCTCTGCGACAGATAGACAGCTCTCTGCGATGGATGACACTGTGACAGACAGCTCTCCGCGACAGATGGACAGCTGTCTGACAGACAGTTGACTCTCTGCGGCAGACTCTCTGACTCAGAGTCACACTCAAGTCTCACATTGAGACACAGAGAGGATCAGTCTCACACAGGCTCACCCTCATACATACTGGCTCAGATTCACACTCCAATCTCACAGTCAGACCCACACAAAATCTCTGAGGCAGACTCTCTGCGACAGATGACTTTCTGTGACAGATGGACAACCCTCTGTGACAGAAGACTCTGCAAAAGATGACACTCCATGACAGATGGACTCTCTGACACCGACACACACTCTCAGACAAATTCTCAGAAAGACAGGCTTTCTGAGACAAACAGACTCTCTGAGACAGACACTCTCAGACAAACACTCTCAGACAGATGCTGTCAGACAAACAGACACTCTCAGACAGATCCTCTCAGAGACAGACTGAGACAGACTCTCAGACATTCTCAGACACACTCTCTCAGACAGATTGTCTCAGTCAGACAGACTCTCTCAGACAGACGGACACTCTCTCAGATGGACAGACTCTCTGAGGCAGGCAGACTGAGACAGACTCTCAGACATTCTCAGACACACTCTCTCAGACAGATTGTCTCAGTCAGACAGACTCTCTCAGACAGACGGACACTCTCTCAGATGGACAGACTCTCTGAGGCAGGCAGACTGAGACAGACTCTCAGACATTCTCAGACACACTCTCTCAGACAGATTGTCTCAGTCAGACAGACTCTCTCAGACAGACGGACACTCTCTCAGATGGACAGACTCTCTGAGGCAGGCAGACTGAGACAGACTCTCAGATTCACAGACTCCCTGAGACAGACAGACTCTCTCAGGCAGACAATCTCTCAGACTGTCCCAGACAGATGGACTCCCTCAGATAAACAGAATCCCTCAGACAGACTGTCTCCCTCAGACAGACTCTCAGATAGACAGACTCTCGTAGACTCTGAGACAGACTCAGACAGACACTCTCAGACATACAGACTCTTTGATACAGACAGCCTCTCTGAGGCAGACAGTGTCTGTGAGACAAACAGACTCCCTGAGACAGACAGGTAGACACACTCACTCAGACATTCTCAGACAGACAGACTCTCTTAGAAAGACAGAATTTCTGAGACAGACTCTCTGAGATGGACAGACTCTCTGAGACAGACCTCTCAGACAGGCTCTCTGAGGCAGTCTCAGACACTCTCTGAGAAAAACAGATTCTCTGAGGCAGACAGACTCAGACAGACTCTCTGAGAAAGACAGACACTCACTCTGAAACACTCTGACAGTCTCAGACACTGAGACAGACTCTCTAAGACAAACTGTCTCAGACAGACAGCCACCCTCAGAAAGACTTTCTCAGACAGACTCTCTGAGACAGACAGACTGTCTCAGGCAGACAATCTCTCAGAGACAGACAGAATAGCTCAGGCAAAAAAACTCTCAAACAGACTCTCTCAGATGGACTTTTTCAGACAGACAGACTCCCTCACACGGACTCCCCTGGACAGATTCTCTGATATACAGACTCAGACAGACACTCTCAGACATACAGACAGACTCTTTGATACAGACAGACTCTCTGAGGCAGACAGAGTCTGTGAGACAAACAGACTCCTGAGACAGACAGGTAGACACACACAGACTTTCCGAGAGAGACGCACTAAGACAGAGACACTGTCAGAAAGACAGACACTCTCATTCTGAGACAGACAGGCTCTCTCAGATAGACAGACTGTGTCAGACACACAAACTCTCTGAGACAGACAGACACTGTCAGACAGACACTGTCAGACAGACTCAGACTCTGAGACAAACTCAGACAGACAGACTCTCTGAGACAAACATTCTCAGACACTACCAGACACACTTCTCAGACTCTCAGACAGACAGACACTGTCAGACAGACACTCTCTCTGACTCTGAGACAGACTGTCACAGACACTCTCAGACAATCTCTGATAGACTCTCTCAGACTGTCTCAGAGAGACTCTCTAGAAAGATAGAATCTCAGACTCTCTTAGACAGACTCTTTCAGACACTCTCAGAGAGACAGACAGCTTCAAACAGACACCCTGAGAGAGACTCTCTCAGACAAACTGATATGCTTAGACACTGTCAGACAGACTCTCTCAGACTCTCTCAGACACACAGACTCCATACAGACAGAATTCTCAGACTGAGACAGACTCTTTCAGACATACAGACACTCTCAGACAGACTCTTAGAGACAGACTCTCAGACAGAGAGACTCTCTCAGATTCTCTGTGACAGACAGACAGACAGACTCTGAGGCATAGCCTCTGAGACAGACTTTCTGAGAAAGACTCTCAGACAGACTCTCTGGCTCAGAGTCACACTCAGGACTCACACTGAGACACACACAGGCTCACTCTCACACAGACTGCCTCAGACTCTGTCATATCTCACATTCAGACCCACACAAACACTCTCTGGCTCAGAGTCACACTCAGGACTCACACTGAGACACATGCAGGCTCAGTCTCACACAGACCGGCTGAGGCTCTCACTCAAATCTCACATTCAGACACACACAGACTCTCTCTGGCTCAGACTGTCTGACTCAGACTCTCTGTTTCAGACTCTGACACAGACTGATACAGACTGTCTGGCTCGGACAGCCTGTCTCAGATTGTCTGGCTCAGAGTCGCACTTTGTCTTAGACTAGCACTCAGATTCAGTCTGTCAGACAGATTCACAGACTTACTCTCAGAATCAGACTCAGTCTCACTCAGACTCTCTGGCACACTCACACTGAGACTGACACACTCATACCTTCTGGCTCACACTCAGGGTGAGACTTTGACGAACACTCAGACTCAGTCAGACAGTCAGATTCACAGAGTGACAGTCTGACTCACTCTTAGACTCTCATGCAGACTAACACTCCGACTGACACACTCAGACTCAGAGTCATGGACGCGCACTGACTAAGACTCACAGTCAGACTCAGACACACACTATCAAACACAGACTCAGAGATTCTCACTCAAACTCTGACTCTCAGACTGACATTCAGACTCTCTCAGCATCATCAGACTCAGACTCTCACTCGAACTCACACTTAGAATCACACTAAGACTCAGATGCGGACTCACAGTCAAAATCACACACAGACTCAGACTCAAAGTCATGCAGACGTATACTCAGACGCACACTCAAAATTCAGAATCATTCAGATTCACACTCACACTCAGGCCCACTCAGACACTCAGAGTGAAACTCAAACTCAGTTACACACACAGTCACTGAGACTCTCACTCCAACTCACAGTCCAACTCATGCAGACTCATACTCAGCCTCTCACTAAAACTCACACTCTTGCTCACTCTCACACTCTACACCAAGACTCAGACTCACACTCAAACACTGACTCAGACTCTCAGTCACACTTAGATACATACCCAGAGTCAATCAAACGCACATTCACAAACTCACTATCATACACTAAGTCTCCCACTCACATTTCACGCTCTACACCAAGACTCAGACTCACACACTAACACTCAAACTCACTCTCAGACTCACACTAACTTGCAGACTCACAGAGTAACTCTCACACTTGGACTAAGACTCAGACTCACAACCAGGCTCAGACTGAGCTGAGACCACGCACCAATAAATCATAGAGACCATCCCACAACTTGACCACACCACGAGGCTTTAATAACCCCCACCCCTCCCACACCACAGACAACACACACAGACCTTTATTAATCCCACCCCTCCCACACCACAGACCACACACTCAGGACATTATTAACCCTGCCTTGGCACCACCTGAAACCAACCCTTAGACCCACAAGCACCCTGGATACATCATAAAGTAATGACAAAGTGTTTAAAACAGGCAAAACTACAAAGTGAATTACAACTTAAGGGTTGTGGACGGGTAGTGGGGGCCTTAACGGGCACTGGATCATTGATCATGATGGCGATGTCATCATGGTCCTGGTGACATAATGATGACAGGCGTCAATAAAAGCTGGGGAACACGTGTTGTGGGTCTATAGGGCACTATAGGAATGGGGGGGAGTGTATCTATGGGTTACTGTGGGGTATCTATGGGGTGCCACCGGGTCGCCATGGGGCACTGTGGGGGTGGCTGCAGGTCTCACCTTTGCAGGGAGCTCCGCTCAATCCTGGAGCGTGGGCCGGGCCTGGTGCAGTTGCTCCAGCTCCATTAGGCTGGATTGCAGTTCAATCAAACAGGCAGAAAGCTGAAAAGTCAAGCAACAAAAGTGAAAGTGAATCAACCTGAATAAAACTTAAAAGTGAAATAATGTGTGAATGGAAAAGAAGAGGAAAGAAGAGGGAAGAAATCTGAAGAAATCGCCAACAAAAGTGAATGGAAGAGCACTCAAAGCAAAGAAATCTGAATAAAACAGCATAAAAGCCAAGTAAAAGCAGATCCAAAGCAAGTAC
>NW_009912391.1:8216-8429 GCF_000696875.1 Nestor notabilis
TAAGAACAGCTGTGGCCTTGCCAAAAATCCACAAATCCACTGCTCACAACAGTGAAAAAGTGCAGAATCATACAAAAGACCCGGATCAGTCGCTGTGGGTCTCTCTTGGATGTCTATAGGCTGTCTACCAGGTTGAGGGTGGCCCTACTGGGTGCCTCCTATGGGTCTCTATGGGCTCCCTCTCAGTGTCCATGGGGTGCTGTGGATGGCTAC
>NW_009912392.1:0-14752 GCF_000696875.1 Nestor notabilis
ACCCCCACCCCTCACCCCATTTATTCTAAACAATATATCTGGTTTGAGCACAGCTATAAAGCAGACTGCTAGCAGGGACAGAGGTGTGTGCTGACAGGAAACAGCCCCGCTCCTGTCCCTTCCCAAGGTCATTCCCTGTTAGCCATACCTGAGGACGACGAGCCTGCGATGCTGTGATCAGCCACAAGGGCACACAAAGGGCAGCGAAGGGACAACGTGTCCCAGAAACTTGCTGGGATGTGCCTGGGTGCAGCAAGATCTCCAGCATTTGAGGTGTTGTCAAACATTGTTTTCCTTCAAGATGCCTATTACACACTGGATTTCAGAATGACCTGATAGGTTTGCATGAAGGGCAGCATGAGCCTGAGTGACAGACTGACGGGATAAAGGCATCAGGAAAACATTCAAAGTTTAGTTTTGGCAAAAGTCAAGGAAAAGAACTGAAAGCATTCCAAATCTTACTGCAAATAGGCTTTCGCATGGATTTAATAGGGGAAAAAATGTGAAATTCCAAATAGACCCCATTTAAAGTCACATTAGTGATTTGAGATGCTTCGTCAGTCTCTACGCTGTATGAACTGCAGACTTTTTATTTCCCAGACTACTAATAACAAGCTCTATAATTAGGTATCTGTCCTTTGCAATCAGCACTACAGCTTTCTCTTCATGGGAGAAAAATTGTAGGGTGGAAGAACCACTCAAGAGCACAGGAAAATGCTGTCACTGGCATAGAGTGACTGGTTAATGGTTTCAGAGACATTATTAGGAGAGAACAGTTTCTTAATTTTGCTATGTAGCATGCTAATAAAAATATTCTTGTTCAGCTATATGTCAGATTGAACCCAACCAAGTTTTGGGTTCAAAATCATTCTCTCAGCCTGCAGTAGTTAAGTAAGATGTCTCTTCTGATTTCCTTCTCCTCCATACCCATAAGCAAATTGCCTGGATGACTGGCCACAGACTGCTCTTGCTCATTAGTGCTAGTCAAGATTTGCTTTTGAAGTCTGATATAGCAAGGTGATGTAGAAAGATATGCTGGAGAGGTGCTGCCTGGGGTTTTACCCTCCTGTTTTGCCTCAGTTTAGGAGTGAGTATCAGACCGACACCCATACAGTCTGCTCATTTATCTTCTTTGATTTACAATGAAGAGACCAGTTGTCGTCAGGCGAGAACCAGGCTGTTATCAATAGAAGTGAATCAGGGATTTTACATCCAAAGGTAGGTCTTGACAATCTTATTACATCCATTAGAAGCAGAAGAGCAAAAATTAATCCAATTACATTACCCCCAGTAAAGCGAAAGTCTGGTGTTCACTTCACTGCACTGTTGAGCCTACAGCAGCTCCGTGAGCCATTCTGGTGGAGTTCCTCTGGGCCCCCTTTAAATTCTGGAGAAGTAAACTTCTCCACCAAGTTGCCTTTGACTACATTTTTTAAATCAATTTCACACCAGTGCAGCATCCCATCCTTCACGCCAGAAAAACTGCCTCTGGAGGAAGGAATGACAGCTCTCAGACATACTATTCTGCCCAGCACTTACTCAACAGTCTTTTCTCCGAGGTTTCCAAAGCCAGGAGGGTTATTTTCAGGGCCACACATATTAAAATTAATGTTAAATCAAAAGGACTGCCTGCCGCGGGGCTTGATTGGATTTGGACAAAGAATGTCGCTTTTTGAAGTCAACCTGTGTGTAGATATTTTTTTCCACCACCTAATCATGATTGTGAGAACGTAAATCATGTGAATTACAATGAGCGGGGTTGATGAATGTGCACCACAGGAACTCCACCTTCAATCCCCTTCGAGGTCATCATTGGAGAAAGTCCTTTCCTAGAGCTGGGTTTCTACTGCCTGGCACAACCTCTCCTTAGCCATGCTCTTTTGGGGAGGTGAGAAGCATACTATCTTTGTTTCTGTTTTGTATACAACCTGTCCCTCCTTTTAACTGGAAAATGAAGTCTGCTAAGTGTCTTTGCTACAAAGGCTTCCTGTAAATTTTTTTTCATTCACTTACAACCAGGCTTTTAATAATTGGATGTAAGGCAAAAATCCTCAGGAGCACAAGAGTGAAGTCTGTAAGTGTATGGGAATTCAGTCCTCTCAATATTTATGTTTAGCATTAAATACTTCATGCAAAAATAATGACTTTGACTCCTGAGGCCTTCTCTCTCTTATCTCAAAAACTGTTCATACACATGCTCCGAGATCTCTGTGCAAATATAAAAAGGGGATTAAGTTGTATGTGTAGTAAATCCTCGTTTTACATTAAATAGGTAAGAACTAACAGAGAGAATTTGGATTAAAAATAGGTCCCTGTCTGCTGAGCAGACTAAAGCGCTCTTTCCTCTGGCTGCCCTGCCATGCAGGAATTGACTTTTTCCTAGTAAGAAATTTGAGTCAATTATAAAATCTATATTATATTAGAGGTCTGTACTGTACAATGCATGAATCTGATTTAAATTACTGTGTATTAGAGAATGTCCCCTGCCTCCACAAAAACATTCATTGTTTTTCAACAAGAAGCTGAGCCTCAGCCCCCATCTGACAGCACCATTGCATGAGAAACTTCCACACCTAAGTGCCCTTAGGGAAGTTCTGTGGACAGAAGGTGAAAAATCAAAACTATGGCTGTCCAGAAGATCATTGCCTCTGGCTCCAGGCATCGTCTTTGACCACCATCTGGTGCTTTCTCCCTGCCCTGTGCAGCAGGACCCAGGAGGAGGAAAGCTCCTCCAACCCCACTGGCCCTCCGGCCACCAACTTAATCAATTGTGATTTCTCAGATCACATGCAAAGGTCAAAATCACTGACATTTTGGTTCATTTTTTACCGCTGGCCCTGCAAAAGCGGAAAACCAGGCTGCAGTGTTGAGCTGAAGGGCATGTAAAGCAGAGGGCTCTGCAGCAACACCTGCTGACCTGGTCATGGGGTTTTTTTGCTTCACTTGTTCCCTAAAAACAACACCAAAACACCACCACTGAGCACAAGGTGAATTACTTGTAATGTGTGTTGTAAGGTCACCCCCCAGCCCCACCATGAGCACAGTCACCAGTGTGGAAAATACCCTGCAGAATCTGACAGAGGGGTTAAAGGAACTGGCTGCAAAGAGTAAAACACAGCTGGAGGCAGCTGAGACAGGGCCATGACTTCCTGATGACACTGGTACATCTCACAGCTGGACTTAAGCAAGCACTCCCTTTAAACCTGGATTGCCTTTCAAGAAATCTCTGAATGAAACGAAAAAGCAGGTTTTGCCTGAGTCATTGGCATTTGCAACTTCCCTAGGACCCCAAGCCCTTTCAGCTCAGACGCTCAGCTGCCAGAGTAAGAAGCAACGTTATTTCACCTCTGGATGGAGGGGAAAAGGGTATATATATATAAAAGGCCTAAACCCATCAAGCTGGAGAGCCCTTTTTGAAGACAGCAGGGTTACTAATTCACTCTGGCAGCCTGGTGGAGCGAGTATGATGGTGTGCTGGGGACCGTGGGGACAGCCTGTGTCAGAGAAGGTTCAGGATGCAGCACACAGAAAAAAAACCAACAGCAAGGGAGCCCTTGGACAGAAATCACCCACCATGAAGATGGATGGGTCCAAGCATGAGACACTCAGAATCTCCTTGTGGATAAACACAGAAAGGCAATTCTCCTGTCTTCTCTCAGGGCTTGCCTGGGGCAAGATACCTCAGGTACTACGGTACTGATCCTTCCCTGTGATGAGCTGGTAGGTCAGCATCCCGCTCCCAGCAAGCCAGGCAGTCCTGACCTCTCTGGACGTGGCCTTGCACATCCTCCACCACAGCAAGTCCCTGTCCTTTCCATTCCCTAGCCCTGCACCAGGCTCCCACAGCCCTGCTGAAACTTCCAGGGAGGGTGGCAAGCTGGCAGCAGTGCCCATCTCCCTGCCTGCTCTATTGTTGCAGCCTGGGAACCATGACACCAGCAGCTGGCCCAAACAGGAGGATAATGGGGCAATGGAACAACGAATGGAAAGGTTCCACCAACCCTCAGGGCCACTGA
Source organism: Nestor notabilis (assembly GCF_000696875.1). NCBI lineage: Eukaryota > Metazoa > Chordata > Aves > Psittaciformes > Psittacidae > Nestor > Nestor notabilis. Next base: position 4,017 of record NW_009912392.1, read on the forward strand.
GGACCAAGAGGGTGTCCTGGGCACCTCCCTGGCAGCAGGTCTCTGTCTGCCACTTGTAAGGGGGTCCTCTCCTGCTCTCCTCTATGGATTCTCCTGCCCAGAGAGGTAAGCCTGTCCTGGGATGCCTGTCAAGGGTTTTATGGGGAGGAAGCTTTTTTGTGGCCCCTCTGTGGCTGTCAGATGATGCTTTACGATTTACCTTCATGTTTTCCTGTTGCTCTTATTTTTGTTACTCTCCTTTCCTGTTTTGTCTTTCACATGTGAGATGAAAAGCAAACTCCTGCATGAAAAACCTTGGCACAGTAAGGGGGTTATGGAGGGAGGAGGAGGAAGCTGCAGAGTGCCCCAAGGACTGTTCCCTTCCTGGCAGTAGGCAGGGGTGGAAACACAAGGGTGAGTGATGGGAGGGAGAGAGATACAGAGCCAACCTCCCCCTTCAGCTCCCCAGCCCTCCCTAAAGTCAAGCTTCCCTGAAATGTAGAAGCAACTGTTGGCCAGACCATGCTGTAACATACAAGGGCATGTAGTGACAGGAAATGGGGGAGAGGCTTTGAACTGCAAGAGGGGAGAGATTTAGATTAGATATTAGGAAGAAGTTCTTCACTGTGGGGGTGGTGACACACTGGCACAGGTTGCCCAGAGAAGCTTCATCCCTGGCCAGGCTGGACGGGGCTTTGAGCGACCAGGTCTAGTGAAAGGTGTTCCTGCCTGTGGCAGGGGGGATGGAACTGGATGAGCTTTAAGGTCCCTTCCAACCCAAACCATTCAGTGATGCTGTGATTCTATGATACCTTAATTAAAAAAATAAAAATAAAAAATGGATGCTTTCTCCAAAATCTGCTGAGTCCTCACGAGACCTGAGTCAATGTCCCTTCTGCCCCCACACCACACCCTCGGTCTGACAGACCCCACAAATGGCATTTAGGGACAGCGCAGTCTTGCAGGCAGCCTCTTGCCAAGTACCAATTGATAGCATGTAAGCAAGTGGATTTCAGGGAATTTAGTAGAACTGTGCCTCAGCAGGGTCGGTGCTGACACCACTGGCTCTTGGCTTCTTTCTCATTCTCTGTTTTCTCTTCATAAACAATGTTCATATTCATTTATATGTTTTTCATTATTTTTTTCAGATTACACCTTCATAAATTTCTATTTCCGAATGTGTAGTTTTAATAGGCAGTTTCATGAATATATGTATTTTTCCCTGAGACTTTACACATTCATATTTCTAGTTGCACACTTTAGAGAGCATAGCACAAAAAAGAGGTTCAGTTGGATAGCATAAATGCAGTTTATTCTGCCAGGGGAAGGAGGAGATATCAAAGAGCTTCTCAGCTCTTTTTCTGTGATTTATTCTGCTCCAAGCCTACAGTAACTCTATTTACTCAGTATTGCTGCAAATTTACACCACTGGCATTCCTCTGGGTGCATCATGACTACTACCTTGAGCTCTGTGTTTAGGGGCTAAAAGCATAGTTACGCATTTTTCGCCACCTATAAGAAATGCTGTTCTGATCTCTATGAAAATGCTTGGCTTCTGCGGAGGGCAGGGTGAAAGGCAGCAGTGCCTGGGCTTCCTTCTCACACTGTGGGATGGGAAGCAGGAGGGGCTCTGCTGCTGAAAGACCTTTGTGAGGTTGAGAGGATCAGGACCTGCGTGCCAAAACAAGCACGGAATGTTTCTACCTGCAGTTTGCTGCAGTGTTAGAAATCAAAGCCACAGCCAGCAGTAACTTCAGCCAAACCCAGTAAACCTCTATCACCTCTGTCAGATGAGTCTTTTTCCCTTCCAGAGCTGGAAGCACTGGCAGTGTTAATCAGGGATTTCTGTGCTTTCAGACAATCTAACTTCAGTTTAGTACTTGTCTCTCATGACGCAAATCCCAGAACATACACTAATAACCATGATCTACAGCTGGAGCTGCTTCGTTTTACTGTGACGTGTAATTGCTATCCTGTTGAAAAGCCAGGCATTCTGAAGCATACTCATGGACTGTAACTCCTCAGCTGTGTGTACAGCATGAGTCCTGCCTGCTCTATGGCCCAGGCAATGGCATCCGCTAAAATCAGGTTTATTTTAGAATCCCAGTGGTAGAGGTTGGGAGTCTGATTGTGTATGCCCCTCCTAAGCTGTGTGTGCCTCTATATTATACATGCAGAAAAATAGTAGAAGTTACTCTTAATTTGTGAGTGTTAGTCACTGCAAGCAGAGGCATCTCATCCCTGCACCTGCAGAAATAGCACGTTCTTTATAATCTTGAGGCTGAGTGAATTCACCAGGGCCTACATCACCGCATATATGCCACGTATTTCTATATTTCCTGTAAGTCTGTTAACGGCCACTGCAGGTTACAAAGAGGTAAGCAGCCCCTCGGTTGGAGCTGATATCACCTCTGTGGTGAAATCCAGGCTTTTGGATGCAGCTCTTCCAACTGAAAGACACTGCTGAGATGAGTATTACTGGCTCTGCTGCTGCTTACAGGAATGGTAGGATGCAATAAGGCATAAGGGCTGCACAACAGGAGACCACTCAAGAGTCTTCTGTGTAATTTACGGCAAGCAATTGCTTTCCAAATGTCTTTGAAAGTACAAAATGCAGAAATAGTTATTTTAGGAGATTGGTTTATCTACAAGACTAGTGGTTATAACTTGGAATTTGGAGACTTAATCTGGACACAACTACAGTGACAGAAATAGGTAAAACAATCTGCTTGCTTTTAATGGGCTTGTTCTGCAATTAAAGCCCATAAATGTTTATATATATATGTAATATTATATTGTATTATATTACATATTCAAAGTATATGTGCGTAATAAAAATATTAGTGTGTATTATGTACACACTATTAGGAAAGTAGTTAACTGCTCTCCTTGGATATGCAGATAGATGCATATATACACATATATAGCTGCTTTGTTAGCGTTGAAGGAAGTGTGGACTCCCACAGCCACAGCCTGCTCTTGGTGGGTGGTATTAAGCTGTAGCTCTGTGCATCAGCAGCACCCATGGTGCCAGCAGGCCCCTCTGCTCCAACAAAACAGGGAGACTGCAGCAACAGAACTCCCTCACTGGGAGCCTCAGTCCCTCCCGGGCTGTGGGTCTGGCAGCTCTGGAGATCAGCTATTGCATTGTAAAGTCCTGCCACAAAGTCACAAAAGTAGACAAAGCAGAGGCACCGTCAGATGCCTTTCATTGCATTTGGCTATAGAGCCAGACATTATAATTCCCATAGGACCAAAGAGGCATTGCTGAGAGGAAAAGATTCTCTCCACAAGCACAAATATCTTGAAGATAGATAGCAAAGGAAAGCAGAGTCTGACTAAACTCATATTTACACAGTTTTTCCACCAGACCCACTATGCTGTGGAAATTCCCCTGCAATGTCTGTGTATGAAAGTCTCTCTAACCTTGTGTACATAGCACTCCTCTACCTTTTGGGATATGTGCAGGGAGCTTATGACTGGAATTAATTTCCCTGACATTTTGTGGTACAGCATGGAGTTTAATCCTCATTTGATGGCATTGCATTCTCTGCCTTTTGCTGCTGCCTGGGGAACTACAGCTGTGCAAACAATACCATTTCCCCTGGGATGATCCCACGGGGAAGGCTTCACCTCTAACCATGTGTTTGCAGCACCCACTGGAGCTGCCTGGGATACTGGGTCCCACAAGTCACTCTCGGCTTGACAACATTTTCCTGGCATTCCTTGCACTGAACAAGGGACCCCAACCCAAGGGCTATGATCATAGAAAGGTATATTCAGATTGATTTTTAATGGGGGATGATGGGAGCTCAGAGTAAGGAAAATGGGGTTTTGACAGTGAAGCTGGCAGCTGTGATGGGAATACCTAAGTGGGGCCAGGCAGCTCAGTTTGCCAGCCCCACTGACCTCAGGGCAGTGCCCCAGAATGGAGATGGCAGGAGGTCCTGCTTTGACCTCCCATGGACACATCCAACATGGTTGTGGTTGAGAACAGGGGGGCTATGAGATGGAACATGACAGCAAGAGCCAAAGAAATACGGGGGTAACAGCACCAGGGAGGCAATTCCACTGTTTTAATACAAACACAGTCATCGCTCTGTCTTTGTCTCCCGATGAATCAGAGGAAATTGCCTCATGAACCCTTCGCCTTCCAGCTACTTCAGCTGTGTTTTGTTTCCCTAAGATTCAAATATTCTGACTAGATTTCAGCATATTATTATGAGAACAGAAGAGCTACAGAGAAAGTGAAGCTTCAGATGAAATAGCCAATAAATGTTGCTTTGAATTCACTTGCTTTTTATGGGGAGCTCTGAAGTCAGGGACAGATATGGCTTTGGAGAAGATGTGTCATTGTGCTACAGATGTGTTTGTGAATACTTAGTGGACAATCTCCTGTAACATTGTAATGGGCAGCTTACCATTATCTGCTAGATTTTTAAGCCTGTCATTTTGATGTGACTGATTTTTCTATTTAATACTGCTCCCCAGCTTACAAAAGCAAGAGCACTCTTCTTTGTATGGCAATCCTATCTGGCCAGATTAGCAAAATGTTTATTTGCATTTTGCAAAACAGATTGGGCTTTGTGATGAAATATGTATCAGGTCAAGTGACAAATGTGATGCTTTGATATCAAAATCCCAGAATGGCTCATGACAGAGAGGGGGAGGCAAACTTCCAAAGCAAAAATCTTTAATTTTGGCACTTTCGGAAAGTGGCATTTCATCTCTCTAATTTGCCACGGGCTTTTTGTTTCAAGCATTTCTTTTGACGAAAGCAAGCATGCAAACAAAAAAAAAAAATCCATATTTAGAATTCAACAAAACACTTCATTTGATCCTCTTCAGTTTCCTGGAAAAGTTCAACATGAACATTCAAGTACCGCATTTCTTTAAACTGTGGGAAAACTGCTGATCAAGTTGTTGCGCAGTTTTGATGTTCCAAGTGCCACCAGAAGGTCCTCTAAAAGCTACTGTCATTCATATTGCTCCATAGGACTGTCCCGATGAGCATGAAGGCTCAGCCTAGAGCCAGAAGCTGTCTGTCCTGAAGGCTTTACCCATCTGATACGTGAATTCCATAGGGTCAGCTATATGGTTTTGTGCAGAGTGGCATAGGGAGAATCACAGAATGATTTGGGTTGGAAGGGACCTTAAAGATCATCTAGCTCCAACCCAACCTTAAAGCTCATCCAGTTCCAACCCCCTGCCATGGGCAGGGACACCTTCCACTACGCCAGGTTGCTCAGAGCTCTATCCATTTGAAACAACTCTTCACCACTGGAAGAGAAGTGGTAAGTCAGGATAGGAAGGATGACAAAGCAGCATAGACAAGCTGTATATTAAAGATGAGATCCTGCCCTAGGCACTGGTGCTGCTGCTGCTGCGTGGAGCCAGGCAGGTGAGCTAAGCCTACATGTTCACAGCTCGCATGCTTCTGCTGGGTTTGAAGAGTGCTCATTTCAGCTGTGCTTTGACTAATTAAATTCCTTAATATTAATTAATAAGATTATTATTAAATAACATTAATAAAAAATCCTTATATTTGCAAGAGAAAAGTTTTCAAAATCCTTATTAAGAATACACTATAAAATGTCCTTTAAACATTTGTTGAAAGGAAGAGTTCAAGGGTAGCAGCCAGTTTTAAGTGGTGATGGTGAGCAGGGATTTACCTAGGTGAAACGCAGCATGAAGGAGAAGTGCAGAGATTAAGAGAAGTGCCATGCACAGACATGGGGGCCAGGGCAGTCTGTGCCACACAGACATTGTGAAAATGGCACTGGTTTGACCCCAAGCAGTCTCTGAGCTTGCCTGTATCCATGCATTGTGATGCAAGGCAAATGGCAGTTACAAGACTTTAAAGCGGGGAGACAAAGGCAACCCTTGGTTAGAGGAAACAGCAACCAAAACTGCTGGGTGAGACTTGACTTTCAAACCCAGTGGGGAGGGACATGATTATTACCCTCTGCTGGGCGCTGCTGAGGCACATCTGCGGTGTTGTGTCTATTTTGGGGCTCCCCATTACGAGATACATGAACATACTGAAGCAAAGGGTCACCAAGACATGTAGAGACTGGAGCCCATATGCATAAGAGGAGGCTAAGAAAGCCAGGACTGATCAGCCTGGAGGAGAAAATGCTCACATACATCTCTTTGCTGCCTGTAGCTGACAAATGAGAGGTTGAGGAGAAATCAGCCAGACTCTTCTCAGAGCTGCACTGCAGTGGGATAAGGGGCAAGAGACACATACCGGAGTATGGGAAATACCAATTAAATATTAGCAAAATTATTTTCAGCATGAGGGTTGTTAAATACCGGAGTCACAAAGGCTGGAGGATCTCAGTCTGTGGAGATATTTAAAATTCGACCAGACAAAACCTCACTGCACATGATCTAGCCGACCTGCTTTTGCAAAAGGACAGCAATACAGTGATGAGTAGAGTTAGTGACATCAGAGATGTCATTAGAGTATGGTGGTGTCATTCAAAGTATGTCATTTAAAGATGTCATTTCAAGTATGATGAAGCAGCAAAGGAATCTTAACATTAATTTGCCACAAGAGAAATGACAGAATTGTTCATGAAAGGCAGCAATGACAGACTTTTCCAAAGCTAGCTCTCTACGGACATAAAAATCAAGCAACATAATTAGATTACATGATAATGAGATACTTTCTGTCCCAGCAACAAAGGATGCAGTGTTGGACTGCCACTGGTAAAGCTAGGTGTTTTAAAGTCAGAGGTAGACAGCTAGCCCAGACCAAAGAGTAATAAATGAGAAACCTTTGGGATCTCTCCAGGTCATTGGTATTGGTTTTCACAAATCCTGGACCAGAAAAAAAGTTCCAGAGAACTGAAAAACCTTATCCTGAGAGAAGGATTAGACAAGAATTAAAGATGGTCCTTATTGTGAATCAACATGGAGTTAGGGAATATGTCTTTTGTCAAGCCAGCTCTGTGATTTCTTTTAATGAGATGCAGAAGTTTGATTGACAGAGAAGTATTGATGCCCTATACATGTGCTTCTCTGTAACATTTGAGTTCATTCTGTCAGGCACTTGTATTAAGAAACTAAACTAGGTCAGACTTGTGGATTAAAATGCATTAACCACCTTGTCTCAGACCTATGGTCCCTATGGTCGTAAGAGACGACCATTGCCAGAGTACCACAGAAACAGTGCTGGCTGGGTCCTCGCCTTGTCAGCGTCCTCACCATGGATGGTGCTATGCTGTTCCTGCTTGGGTTTGCCTTCTCTGTTCTCAAAAATTGTGGCACTGGGGAAGCCCATCCAAAGGTTGAGGGCTATGTCCCATGGAGCAGTCCCCTGCCCATCTGTGGTGCTCACCTGCGTGCATGTCCATGAGCTCCCACAGCTGTCAGACGCCACTCTGCCAGTGTGGATGGAGAGGACTGCATAGTCTGGAGGTGATCCATGGGTGCCCCAAAGCTGGCAACCAGGGCACTGGAAGATTTTGGACCTCCTGCATTGGTAAAACACCTGCAAACAGCTGTCTCTGCAGTCAGTCAGAGCATCATACCCAATGGGAATTGGCAGGGAGGGGCACACAGGGGAAGAGGAGGTTGTGAAGCTCTAGTTCTGCCAAACTAACCTTATTATTTTTCCCTCCTTTCCCTTTTGACATTAAACAGACTTAGTGGATGAAGGGAAGATACAGACACAATTAACCAGATATTGCAAACAGGAGGGCAAGCTGCTTTTTATGGCTAGTTTATGTTTCAGACACACCACTATACGGAATAATGTAATAACAAAAAACATGTGGTATTTACCCTGTGTTTATTCACTGCAAGTCCTTTGAGAGCTCCTTTTGCTTGTCTTTATTTAATTGGCATGGTCAGATGGACACCAGCAGGTCCAATTAGACAGATTCAATAGATTCCACTGTATATTCTTATTTTTTTCCTCATCAGCATGTAGCAGAAAATGTCCAAAAGAATTTGACTGAGTACTAGTAATGAGTATAAAGTGCTTGTTCCAACCTGCATAGAGTAAGTTTCAGCTGTACAGCATTTTATAGTCAAAGCAAACTGGGTTAATAATGAAATCACTGATGCAATCTTTAGACAGCCTTAGTGGAGAAGAGGGACTATAGTGTGTTATGATGCAAGGTATTTGGTTGCTCAAGTTTGGGCCTATCTGAACAGAGACAGGCATTATGCTGTCATTCCTAGCTATCTTAAGTTTTGGCATTTGAGTGTTAGGTGGAACCTCTTTAAGAAAATCTCACCAATGGGACTTGGGCATGCCTTTGATACCAGGTATTTGTTTAAGTGCTTTGTTGAATTGGAGCCTAGGAGGTCCTCTTGAAAAGAAAGTGATTTTCAATCTAATAAGGTTATCTTAGTGTGAACATTTTAACTACATCAATCAATATGCCCGTCAGGAGTAAATGACTAATGGGATTTCTCCTTCCTTTCTTTCTTTGTTACCAGAATGATGAATTGACTTTGCCTGTTGCTGAAGATTCTCATCTCCTTAATGCATTGCAGATATGTTTAATGGACGCAAGCTGTCATGGACTGGCGGTAACCAGTACCAGCCAAAAATATTTCCCCATGGGACTGGGTCATCAGATTCCAGCTCTGCTCTCACAGTGAAAAATATGAAAAGGCTGGAAATGGAGTACACTGCTTCTAAAGAGGCCTTCACTAAGCAGAGAATACAAGATTATATTAAGCAGACTAATCTTGCTTGCTTGAACAAAGAGTCAGCTAGGAAAACCAGCACAGAGCTTTTCTGGGATCCAGAGTCTGAAGGAACCTCCTCATCCTTCTCTGCAGAGCAGAGTGAAAATGGTGAAGTTTGCTGGAAGACATCTGAAGATGTTTCAAGAAAAGATAAGCTACTAGAAGGTATTTTTCAGCAATCTGTTAGAGGGAAGGAGAGAAAATAAGATGTTTGTACTTGATCTTTTCTGCACATTTCTGTTTGCATATGATTATATATGAGCGCCATGCCTGGGCACCTACAGTGGTGACGGATTTTGAGGAACAACATGTGCCTGCTCTTCCCTGCCTGCCAGCAAGTGCTGCAGCTGTGTGGGCAGCCAGGCTGGTTTGTACCATGTTTTAAGCAAAAATAGTGAGTTGTGAGAGCATGGTAAGGGGCACCACACCTGAATCCCTGCCATGAAGAGAGCTCATCACAAATGCAAGGTGCTAGTCTGGGAAAAACGGGATTTTACCAGTGATTTAAACAGAAGCAGAGTGAAGCCAGGACAGAGTGTAAACAGAAAACCCACCCCTTCATTTTAGGCAGCACTTTTGACTTTCTGAGGTGTTCAGAGTCCAAACATTTGGTCTTGTCTGGATCAGAGTTACTCTGTTGCATGTAAGTGCCAGCAAATTAATATTAGAAAATAATCTCTCTTATTAGATACCCCAAGCTATGTTTACATTTTAAATATATATATTTATATAGAACCTGCTTTTAGCAGTATTTTACAGCTCATTAAGTAATACAGGCAATGTTCGGAGGCAGACAGCAGGGACAAGAATGTAGTTGATCCATGGAGAGAAAAACCCTATAAATTATGGTGTGGGGGGATAATATTTTTAAGGATGGCAAGAACTTGTCCTGTTTTGTCTTTGGCTTTCTGTGGTGACACAGCCCATCTCCTCTGCTTGCAAGCCAGGATGTGATATGTGGCTGTGTGGCGGACAGGGTCACAGCTGTCCCCTCTGAGTGGGTGAGGAAGGGACAGTGGACCCATCAAAAGCCACTAGAAAGGGACCACTCAGCAGCCATGAAGAATGGTAGCTGCTTCCTTGCATAGGGAGAGTCTGGCTTTCTGTAACAGAAACTGGATGCCAAATCGGGTCCCAAGAGGGACGGCTTGGCCCTAGCCTAAGTATAAATCAGGTTTTCAGAGGAAAGATTGGACTTTCTTCCATATTTCTCTTTGAACATGCTGCGAGCATGCATTCCATCCGAAACGGGAAATCCTCCAGCACAGCCCGCCTTGACACAGCCAGAAATGCACAGCCAGCATGAAAGAGCCAGGCTAATCCCTGAAGTAAAGGGTTATCCATTTCCTAGAGAGTTCATGCATTGGTCCTCCTTGGGGGCTGGCCATCAGAAGTGTTTTCTGCTCACTTTTACATTTTTCTCAGTGCAAATTTGTCAGCTCCGAAGAATGAGAAAAATTGACTGTTTGCACGTGTAAGGTTTATTTTTAAGAGCTTTATACTTGGAAATCAAGTATTCTTAGCAGGCATACACGTGAGCTGCATCCTTGAGGACAAATATGCCCCGGCAAGAGGCTGAGTGTCTGAAACCGCTACAAGTGACTGGAAGCAAATGCATGCAGAAACCTGTCTCAGTGTTACCCCAGACAGCTTGTTTGATTTCCACATCACAACTTAAAATTCAGATAAAATATGAAGTTTCTTTAAGCCTGTTTTAGTTGAGGGCTAAGATTTAGACACAAGTAGATTTACCAAGGAAAATCAAATACGGGAATGCCTCATTAGGGGCCTAGAGTAAGCACTTAATATATCTTCAAGAATTTGTACACTACAATGATTCATAGGGCTTCTCTGGCCTTTTTCAATCTCTTTTCATAGTGTTTTGTCTTTCATAAGAGTGGCTCATGTAATCTGAGCCTTCATTTTGACGCTTTCTCTGACTCCCTGTCCAGCCATACCTCTTTTTTTCCACGTCTCTTACTCTTCTACATTTTCTTTTCCCTCATCTCCTCTGCAACCCTATTGCCTCCCCAAATGCCTCCATGTCC
>NW_009912392.1:14783-26865 GCF_000696875.1 Nestor notabilis
CTAGACCTCTGCATGCCCACAGGTGCCTTTTCTCTCTCCCACCACCTTCTGCATATGCCTGCCCTAAATCTCTTCTCTGTCCTCTCTGTTTCTCTGGAAATAACACCTCTTGGGATGTAGGCACTGAGGTGGGTTGTGTAAGAGCTGGTTTATCTGGTAGAGCATTTCAGCTGAGCTGATATGTACAATTAACCCAGCAGATGAGGGCTGTAAGAGCCCCCAGGTCTGCTGTGCTCTGCATGCAGAGGGAAACATGCAGCCTGTGGCCACTGAATTAATGCAAACCTGGAGGAGAAGGGTTCAGCTCTGACAGCAAACCACTCAGGGCATTTCAACTGCCTGTATGAGGTGTTAAGGCAAAATTACCAGTGTCCTCCCTGTTCTTGTATCATCATGACATTCCCACAGAGGGGCAGCCCTTGTTTGCTTCACCCCATTGCCCCTGTGCAGCTGCACCAGCACGAGCAAGGAAGGTGAAATACCCATGGGAATATGGCCTCCCAAAGAGCAGGTAAAATCAGGAGACCAAAACTGCTTACAGATGAAACCTGAATGGAATGGCAAAGTAAATTAGCTTATAACTCTTGTCTCTCCCTCTGCAAAGCCTGCCTTGGTCTCCAGCAACTTTTTTTATGGCTCCTTTTTTGGGAGCTTTTTCGGGAGCTTTTTCTTTGCTCTCCCGCAATTTATTATAGTATTAAAACCGATGGGGAAAAACATTCCTCGTTAATGTGGGAAGGTTTTATCTGGAGTACAAAATAACGAAATGGCAAGAAATCTCAGGGCAAGGGAAAAATCCTGCTGTTCTCCTCAAGAAAAGGATCCTTTTTTATTATTTTTTAAAGAAAGCTTTTTCCTCCCCTCCAGCATCAGCTGCAGGTTCCCCGTCAGCGTAGCCCACTGGCTTTAAGCCCAAGGAATCCAAGTAAGGAGAGTAATTGGTAACATTTTTCTATATAATTCAGTCACGTTAGGCTGTATTTATGCCATACGTGGGCGAGCAGCAGGAACACCTAACGACTGGAGATTTACAGTATGCCTGAGACATCCACAGCCTGTCAGCTGCCGCTGTGCCCTTGCTATTAATAAACTGGAAGTAATGTCTGTCCAAGCGGTTGTCTTTGGGACCCTCAACATTTTCTGTATTAAAAGGGATGCTGCTGGCCTCTGTAGAGGGCTTTTTTATTATTTTCTGTTGCTGTTAGACAGATAAAGCCCGTGCAGCATCTTTCGAAGCGGCTGTGATGTGTGATTTTTATTCTGCAGGCTGCTCTTCCAGGTACAGGGGAAAGGGAGGTCTGTTTTCCTGGTCATGGTAAATCCACAGTAATATCACCCTTCACACCACCTGCTGCAGCAATGTGGATTTACATGGTCCAGGGACATAGCTCATTCCTTTCAGCTGTCCAATATAAACATTAAACATACCTGATCTTCCTTACAGAGGGAAGGGGAGAAAAGAGAAGATAACTTGAATAAACACACTTGCTCAAGAGATGAATAGAGGCCAAGTTTTTCTGCAGTGTACTTTGAATGGCACTCAGTTCATTGATAACATTCCTTATATGAATATTTGAAGGATGTTTGGGCTTTTTCCCTTAAAGATGTTACCACACGTGCTTGACACAGAGGGAAATGGATATAAGCAGCTGTTTAAGGGAAGGCTGTTGTATCACCACATGAACATGCAGAAAAGTGTTTTTTTCATTACAGGATTATAAGTTCATAACTTGCAGCCTGAAAGAGTGCAGGCTTTATTTCTTCCCCAAATTCTTCCCCCAAATCTGAGGTAAAACCTCCGTTGTGATACCAAGGGAAATCAGCCTCACAGTTTCCAGGCTAGCAGAAAATCATTACACAAATGCAAGAAAACCAAGAATTTCCAACCCATCTGAGAGGTTTGTGCCTTCCTTCAAGATGCAGAGATGCTGCAGTCGGTGCTGGAGGAGACCTAACAGCCCAGCTCCTCACAGAGCTGGCCTTAGCTGTCCTTCAGGGACCAACCATGATTTGGGGTGCAGCCATCTGTCCATGCATCACTGGGGCTGCACACAGACCCCTCATGGGCAGGCAGGTTGCTTGGTCTGAGCACATATCTTGTCCTTGAGCAAATACCAGCTTGACCTGTGGAGCAACTTACGTCACTCACCAACCTCCTGGTCCCAGGAACAGGGGCTCCCATGACTTTGGGTTCACTACCTCTCCCAGTTAACCTGCATGTTGGCCTTTACTGGGCTCTGCTCCTCACTTGTAAGGTGGAGATGATGGTATTTTGCTACCTCAGTAGAGCTGGGAGAGCAAACACATGATGGAAGCACCAAAGCATCACTGGTCCCCCTATTCCTCAAAAGTTTCCATCCACAGATACATTAGTCTGTGTGTGCTGTGCCCAGAATACTGTATAATTCATAGGTAACTAATAAAAAAGCAGTGATGTGTAAAGGCCTTGTTGAATTAATCATGCAAATAAATAAAAAAAAAATATTCAAACCCCCTTCACTCCTTCCCTTGAAGCAAATCAAGTCAGGCCCAACCACAGTTTGTTCAGCAGCTTTTCATAATTATTTTTTTTAATTTTTAATATCACAAGGGCAATCAAAAATTTCTCCCTGCATTACACACATAGAAGCAGTTGGACACCTTGATTACTCTGTAATGTAAGTTCAGTGTCACATGAAGAGGGGGAGAGATTTTCTCAACCCATAGTGTTTGATTTGCCTATCAATGCCCCAGGAAAGCCGAGGCCCTTGTGCACAGCCAGTCTGTCAGTGTCCCATTATAGGGACCCTTCACGGAACGGTCCTGCTGGATTGGAGGCCGATTCCACAGACCTGTTCAGGGAAACGTGCCAGCAGCATCAGGGGGACCCCTCAATGGGTCTGCCCGCCTTGTCTGAATGTGTTAGCCACTGCAGGCTCCCATAAAGGACTAACACTGACAGTTTATGGAATAATGCTATTAATATAAAATCTTGACAAAGTCAGGTTCGTGATTGCCCATGACAGGGACTGTCTGCAAAAACAAGGTTGAAGTGACACACAACCAGACTATAATCACTAATAACAACTAGCGTGAGTTAGTTCTTTAGGATGCATAAGATAAAGTTCTTACTCAATAGGTGTCCCTAAGGGGGAGAAGACAGGCTCAGCTCATTGACTGATCCCAGAAGTTACAGTGGAGTCTTCCCTGCTTTCCCTTTCCTAATTTCACATATTTATTCCATTTGGTTCAGGTTAGTAACTCCCCATAACCCTCCCACCATGTACAGGGTGGTCAGTTAGTTTGCATAAGGTTACCTCATTTCTATCGAAAGCACACCCTAGTCACGTTTTGCTGATACATGAAGCCGCATGTTGACGATGTCCTTGTGCTGAACCAGGCTTCCAGGATAGTCTTTCCTGATTAGAGGTTTGTTAGCCCTTGTATCTGTCCAGGCTTCTCCATAGTAACACAGGTTTCAAATTTTTAACTCTATGCCTATGGAGCTTGAGTGACTCTAATCATACACACTTTGTTACTGATGGGTGTAAAATCCTGTCACTTTGCTTTTACAAGTACAGATCTAGTTTCCTTGTTTGCTGTGTGGTTGATCAGTGCATGGTGCCTTCAAGTTCCTACTCCTACAGGGAGTGTAAGAGAGCCTGGCCATGGGGCCTTTACTCTGCTCCACTCTCTGTTCAGTGTCTCTTAGCATATGCCAAGGTGGCAGGGTTGTCTGGGGAACTATCACTGGGTAGATACCATGCATGTCAACTGCATCCCATCCTGGAAGTAGCAGCTGTATTTTACACTAAGTTTTCCTTAGTGTTATAATATAACTGGGGGTGGGGGTAGGGGAAAATGGTCCCTAATTTCCACCATTTTCCCACAGTTCAGAATGATTTCATACTTTGACAGACAACTTCAGGTGAAATGAGAGAGTGGCAAGGGGTATGTAAAGCCCCACTTGCTGCTGGATGTGCAGTGTTAAAGAAGAGGTGCCCCATCAGACCCCAGCCTATGTAGGGTGCAGAATGATGCCACATCGCCTGGTGGAGTGGGGGTTACCTAATGCCATCTGCAGAGGACAGAAAGTTCATTGAAAGTAGCCCTGTCCAACATCTCAACTACTCAGAACTCTTAAGTTTCTGTTTAAAGACAAATGGCTTTTTGGCATCAGTTTAATTAAAAAAACAAACCAAAAAAACAAAAAACAAGGTAAGCTTTTTTATTCAGTTGATTTAATTGAAGCACTTTTGACAAGAATAAATGCCTTTTACTACCAATATCCTGAGTTCTGTTCCTCTACAGAAGGTATTCTCCTGGTAAGCCAAGGCAATGCTGAGCACCTTGCCTGATAGCCCAGCAGCCGACAAGCATCATCAAGAGTGCTCTGAGCCCACACGACCCCAGCCTGCTCTGTCAAAGTGCAAGGATGAGCTGATTTTGCAGTGAGCTGCCCTTGAAGTGGGACTTGCTCCATCACCACCCTAATCATTGACACAGAAGCTGAGGGATGACACCTGCTGAGGTGGGAGGATGCCCAGAGGTGATCATCATCTACAGCCCATGCTGGCTCAGTATGGGTTGTCTTGGTCAAGAGAGATGGTTGCAACCCAGAACGGAGAAATATTCCAGTTTTCAGCTTCTTGATTTTAATAGGCCTCTTTGGGCTGATGGATCTCTCCTTGCCTGAAAAGAGGGAGTGAACTTCACTTGACGTTCACGTATGTTTTGATGGGGCTGTCACTGCAGTCTGCCAGCAGGATGCAAAAGCCATACCTCCCCTCCCTGTCTCCTGCAGTCCTGAGGCCGTCCTTCCTTGATGCCACCAGCAAGACCAGCCTCTACAACTATCCAAGGTCACTTTTCAAGGCCAGCACCTCCTTTTAGGCTAACGCAACTCCTCCATCTCCAGCCATAAGGGTTCAAAAGGACATTTGAGGGCCTTCTGAACCATTCACAAATGTGATTCAAATCAATCACATTGATTTCCAGGGGCACATGAGATACCTAAATGTTTTAGGGGATCCTGGCCTAAGGGTTTCTCTGTGAGAGAAGCACAAGGTTGTCACCAGGCTGTCTCAGCCCATGAGGGTTTATGAAATGCTTAGCTAGCAAAATAAAAAGCATTAATTTCTTGGCTACAGCTTTCTGCCAAAAGATAGTCAGGTTGTGCTTCAATGCAGATGTCTCAGGGAAAAAATGTGCAGTGCATTAGAGAGCTGTGACTCATAGAATAATTATCCTCTTTTCTCATAGTTTATTAATAATTTAAACCCAATCTTGGTGTTATTGATCTATCATTGAATTGGAGATTTATTTCAGATCTGTAGTCACTGAAGCAGTAAATTTAATCCCCCTTCCCCTCCCACCCTTCCATCCGCTAAACTCACTTTATAACTAAAACATGATGTTTAGGCTGTTTCAGTAATAGGAGAGGAGGAAGAGAAGAGCTCAGAGGCTGTGTGTGGCAGGAGCAGCCTTAAGCCCACAGAAGACCAAGGTAAGCAGAATTAAGGTTCTGGTTTTAATATACGTTTTTTGACCAAACCATCCTCTGTACATGCTCTCAGGAACTGCCGAAAGGACCAAATGCTATTTGCTGGCATATACACCACAACCAGAAGATCTGAAACCAGTTTTGCCTGGTTTTATCTGAGTTTGCTTGCTCATTCAGGTCAGTGCCCAGTTAGCCATCAGTTTTACGCACATCCCAGTTGTGGATCCCAGTCCTACTATTTGTCCCCTGGAAACAGATACGAGCTCACTGAGGTAGAAGCGCCTGCACCACATAGGCACACAAGCTCTTGTGCAGAATTCTAATCTTCTTAAACTGGTGAAAACCTGAAGCAGCTGCCGGGGTGTCCCAGGAGTACTATGAGTGTAAAATCTATTTAAGTGCGTGGAGGATCAAGCCTAGAAAACTATAATGTGAAGACTTCTACAGCAGTGCTCACTTGGCTGTACCATGTGCCTGATGCATTCACTAATATAAGCAGCAAGACCTGGCCTTTTAAAGGAAGCCAGGAATAGAAAACAGCATGCTTTATGGCTGTAATGTGCCCAGAAGAGTGATTTTTGCAGGCAAATGAAATACATTTTTATTAGACCAATTGTAGTATACAGTTGGAGTGGAAAATGTGTTCTTGGATGCACCAGCTCTTCCTCAGGTTTGAAAGAAAGCAACAAATGTGCCCAAATGCTCATCCATTCTTTTCCATCTATATTAATGGATACAATTAAAGATATTACCATCCCCTGCCAGCCCATCCTCGATGCTGTCCTTAATACCCTGCAGCTGGAACCACAGCAAGTGGGGACTCTTGGCCACAGTCGGGTCTCCTGTAGCTATGGAAATGTGCAACAGAGCCAGAGTGTCGCAGCCTTGCTCTAAACAACTGAACTCAGTGTAACCAGGCAGAGAGGATGTGTCGGTCAGGTTAAGCACTGCCCATACCCCAAAGTGTGTGCTCTTAGTGCATCTGATGTATCTTGACCAAGCAGGAGACATCCCTAGAGAAGAACAGCAGGAACACAAAGCACAACATATTCAGGGTAGTCTGTAGCTATGGTTTCCAGAGGTATCATTCTTAATTATAGTCATGGAGCTGGGTTTTCCTTGGTTGGAGTTTGGGGGTGTTTTGGCGTTTGGTTTAGGTTAGCTAAACCTAGAATAAGACCAGGGAAATGCTGCTATTTCATTGATCCTGCAGGAGAAGGGTGATGCCAGCAGTAATGTATCAGAGTACAGATGCTGGGTGTTGTGGGGCTGTTGGGAAGGGAGAAAAGCCAAGGAAATCCATGTCTGGAAATGCTACTGGGCAGCTTGATCCCTGTAATGCTGGGTCCCTCCTGATGGGACCATTGTCATCCACAGGTAACAGCTCCTGCAAAGCCAAGGCCAGTGGGTCATGGGGTGTCAGAGATGACGGGAGGCAAGAAAAATGTGTAGTTTGGTAAAAAAAAAAAACAGTTGGAAAAGGGCATGAAAGAAGGAAAACTGGGAATGTGAGAAAGAGAGAAAGGAATATTATATTAGAGAAGGAAAAAATAACAATAGCTATGGGGATGTGAACAAAAAACTGAGATAGATCCCAGAGAGGAGAGGAAAATAAGAATAGGGAGTAGGAGAGAGGCAGAGTGGGAGAGGCAGTGGAAGAGTGCGTGGAAAGAGTTAGACATTGAAAGGAGAGGTGGATATAAATTAGAAGCAAAACTTAGAGGAGAAGAAATTCAGCAAAATTGTGAAATTAAAACTGCAAAGCAAAGAGCAGCTGACCCCAGAGAGCAGAGGGGAGACAGGCTCAGCAATGCAACACTCCTGGTTGTCCTCTGAAAGTCTGATGACAAGATAGTGCAGACAGAGCAAATCCTCTTTTCTTCTGTCTGGATATGTACAGTCCTCAGAGGAATCAGGCTGTGAAAGAAAGACCTGGGATGCAAAGCACTTCCTTTCTCTTTGGGATAAAAAGGGGAGAGGGCAGACAGAAGAGGTTTTTGCTTTTCCTATCTTTTCCCTGCCCCCCACTCCCCTTTTTTTTTTTTTTTTTTTCTTGTTTTAGTTTTTTATTTTCACAAGCTTTGACACACGTTTGTAGCCGGAGAGTGGTTGCCTGGAGCAGCGACCTGCTTCATGGTGAGGTCTGCTCCATCATTTTCCAGAACAGATAGCAGGCCAAAGGAGGGGCACAACTGCAGTCACTGCCTGTGCTACCTCCCTTTGACCACCCCAAACCTCTCAGTCTTCCATCACTGGGATGCAGCAGCTTGAAACCTGCAGGAGAACTCATGGAAATCCAGCTCTACGCCTTCTCCTGCAGCTCATCCCTCCATCCCTACTTCTGCTTGTCAGGCATTTGTATAAATAGGATTAACATCTGCAGTTACACTTAGCTAGGTTGCAAATTACACAGGCTATTAAGCCTTGTGCTTCAGGGCATACACTGATTACCATCAGAGGTGCAAAAATGAGTTTTTCCAATAACAGAATATTGCATGATTGACTGGGGACATTATGGGGCAGACTGGATTAGCCTCTGCCATCAGCATCTGTTATATGTCATCACTGCATCAAAGCACCAGGCGTGGGTGAGCTGCTTCCACCCAGGCAGCACTGGAGGTGTCTGGGTCCAGAGGGGTTGGTTGTCAAAACCAGCACTGATTTCTGAAGCTGCTTACACAATGTGCCTCCCGCAAGCCATGCTTCCTGCTTCTGCTTGTCTATATCCTCGGCTGCTGGCCGGAGGAGCCTGCCCTCCTCATCTGACGCTGGTGGGATCAAGAGGTACCAGAGGATCTGGGACACACGATAACAGGAGGCTGAAAGGTATCTAGCTGAAAGGTATCTAACTGAAAGGTCTGATGACCCCCTTTTACTGTGCTTTCAGAGGCCCGTGAGAGGGGCAGAGGTCCCCATCAGCTCTCTATTATATATAAACAGCTTTGCCCACCTCCAGCTTTCAGGCCATCTCATTTCCTTCATCTTAACAGCGTCTCATTTGAATGGAAGAGCTAGAATTGACAGAAAATCTAAAATAGGAAACATAATTAGCAGCAAAACTTTAATTCCCCTTTCTAAGCCATTTCTAAATGTGTTAGTGCTTATTTATTGAACTTGGCTTGACATTTAGACAGTTCCTTTTAACGCTAATAGGGTTGATTACCAAGTTGAATCCTACTGCTTTGAGGAAATGGTTGCTCAGTATTCAGAGCTGCCAAGCTCCCCCTGCACAGAAACACCCACCTTTCTTCACAATAAATATGTATTATTCAGCACAAATAGATTACAATAAGGCCATCACAGGAGTGAGGAACCTGCATCAGTGATGCCGCATGCATGAGGCATGTGGCCATGAGGTGTCCTTTTGTGTGGCTAAAAGCTCCCTCCAGGGACAGTGGGACAGAGCCTGCCCACATGCTGGGAGCTGGGCTGGGGTTTACCCTGGCTCATCTGCTTTGCTGGGGTCCAGGATCCCCCAGCCAGTGACAGGTAGGGAGCTCAGAGGAGGAGTGGGTGAGAGGGGCAGCCACAACAGGAGAGGGAGATGGAGAAGGTGAGGGAAAGTGAAAGGGAGAGTGGAAGAGGAAGAGGAAAGCACCTGATTTCCCCAGGTTGCAGCCAATATTCCTGCCCTTGCCTGCTTGCAGTTCACACTCTACATTCAAGACTCTTGTCTTCCTCCCTGTCCTACAGAGCCAAAGGCAGCAGGAACTTCTTCCTAATGGAAACCTAAAGGAAATAAATGTGGGTGGGGAATTTTTTCCTGTAACAGTCGCCATTAGAGTGTTTGCTTCAGTGTGTGTGATGGATCCTTTTGTGCTCCCTCTCCTGAAGATCAATTGATGAGCCAGATGTCTGATTGTCCTCCTGTTTCAATACATATTGTCATTACACCTTCAGGGCTGCTGCAAAATAGCACATGTGTCAATAAGAATAGAATTTGTCCTTATGGTTACTTTAAATTAGGCTTTAGAGGTGAAAATGGTCAGTTTTCAGAAAATAAGCCTCACCTCCACATTACTGAGCATGCAATGTTGACATGAGGCTGCTTGGGCAATGCAGCCGCCTCCAAAAATAGGGCAGGCTCCTAAATGCGGAGAATGACAAGCTGACCCAGCTCAACAAGCTTTGCCAACGGCTAGCCAAGTCCAATGAGATTACCCTGATCTGGGAAACAGAGATACTTGAGCTCAGGAATTTCTCCAGGGTGTGATTACTTTGTAATAGCCTATCCTTCATCCTCATTTCTAGCTGCAAAGGAGGTGCAAAGCGAGGCTGCCAGTCTGTGTCTGTCAGCTGGTAAATAGCCAAGGCATGACTTGTAAGGCAACCTTGGAGAAGTGCACAGGGATACAGATGATCTGTCATCAGGGTGGTGAGGTTTCAGCCAGAAGGGGCACTTATATATTGTGTCAGCAGAGCGCCCAAGTGTTTGTTTTTCATTTACTGGGGAACACTTGAGTGAATGACTCAAATTTGGACCGACCATTCGAGGCACTGCTGAACATTTTGTTTTTTTCACTCTCCCATTGTTCAAAATTATGCATTCTCATTCAATGATGCTTGGAACAATAAAACCCAAGATGATCCAGGCGAGGCTGGGGAACGGTGGGCTGACTGCCATAAAACATCCTTGTTCTGAGACACAGCCACCGCCAGGTCGTATTTCTACCACACAGTGAGATGCACAGTAGAGGTCTGCATGGACCAAGAGGCATATCTTTTGGTGATCATCCGCATTTCAGAATGGGTTGGTCTCCAGTTGAGGATCTGCAGAGAAGACTTGTCCATGCAGGAGAAGGTGGACTGGACAGGCTTCCTCAGGTCCCAGACCTGCTGGTGGGAAGAGGTGGTATAAGCCAGTTTTCTGCTTTTTGTGCCTTCTGCTTTATGTCAATGTGCTCATTGAAGGTAGCCAGCACTCAGGTGGGCTCCTGCTCTCCCTCAATCACTAAGGTCTGCTTCAGGGGTCCCATGAACAGCCACAGAGGTCATGGCTTTGTCTTCCATAGGAGGTATATCCCATGAGAAGGGGTCCATGCTCTGAAATGGTTGGCATACAGAGGCTTTTGCTTTGGGAGATACAGGAAAAGAGGATGCATCTGCCTGCGGCTGTTGGTGAAAGAGTTTTTGAGCTGAGAATTGTGGCTGGAGTGTTCAGGCTGGAAAGCCACCAAGAGACTCTGTCTCTGTGATGCTGGGGCTGTTTAAAACATGGTGACAGGCAGCAGAACCAGACACCTTGAGCTACATTTAAGCCACTTTGCCTTAGTGGAAGATATGGCCTGGTGTGAAATCTAGGGCATAGGGATGATGGCAAAGGGTCAGCCCACAGAATGCACCTGGCCCATCATCCTGCCCTGGATGAGAGCCAGCAGATGCTCAGCAAGCAGTGCAAAAATAGAACGAATATGAGCTTATACTTCCCAGAATACTCTCTATTCCCCAATGGTCTGTGACTCAGGAACCTCCTGAACTGTAGACATCATCTCTGCATTTAATAGTCCTGGATGGATATTTTCTCCAACAATTAGTTTACACCCTATTGAACCAACACAAACTTTAAACATCCACTGTTTCCTATGGCAAGGAGTGCCACAGCTAAATATCTCCTCTGTTTATTCTGAACTTGTCACTTGATAGCTTTCTTTGATGATCACTCTCTTCCTTTGAAGAGCACTGAATAATGTGAACAGCTGTTCTGCAGTCACGCCACTCTTCCCATCGCAAAACTCGGTCATATTTTTCCTTCAGTCATTTTTGCTTCCAAGATAAAAAGTCTTAATCTATTCAGTCATTCCCTGAATGGAGGCTCTTTTATGCCTTTGATCATCTTCAATTGCTTTCCTCTGTAACTTTTCTATTTCTTCTGTATCATATTTGAGATTGGTGAATCTGGACTGCACAATAGTATTCAGGAGATGGGATTTATACAGCAACATAATAATTTCCTCTGTTTTGCTCTCTCTTCCTTTCCTAATAATTCCTAGCTTTCTGTTTGCTTTTTTGATTGCTACTGAGTGTTGAGCTGACATTTGCATAGAGCTATCTATTATAACCTGAAGATTTCACTCCCAAGTGGAAATAGCCAGCTCTGAGCCCATTATTTTGTATGTAAAGCTGGGACTGTCTTTCCCCA
Source organism: Nestor notabilis (assembly GCF_000696875.1). Classification (NCBI taxonomy): domain Eukaryota; kingdom Metazoa; phylum Chordata; class Aves; order Psittaciformes; family Psittacidae; genus Nestor; species Nestor notabilis. The sequence continues at coordinate 26,405 of NW_009912392.1, forward strand.
TGTGCATCACTTTACATTTATCTACATCAGATTTCATCTGTGATTTTATTACCCTTTTATTCAGTGCCACAAGGCTCTTTCTGCAACTCTTCACAGCCAGTCCTTTGCCTCAACCACCCTGAATATCATCAGCAAGCTTCTCCTCTCCCTGCTCTCTGCTATTCTGAGATTATTTATTAATATTTTGGAAGCATGGGACAATGTTTAGGCTAATTTAGCATCTTTCCCTCTCAAATTTGAAGTGCCAGGTGACAAGGAGAAGGAGGAAACGCAGCTTCCCAAGCTCTTGGGGTGTTGTTGAAGATCAGTTGGCGTTTCTGGGAACGGGTGGCACTGTGCCTAACCAGCATGTCTACCTCTCAGGGGTGAATCAGTCTCCTGGGATGTGTGTCTGCCCCTTCCACCCACTGTAGGACCAGTGGGAGATGGACGAGGTTATGGTGGGTTTTTCTCCTGCTGGC
>NW_009912392.1:26896-28963 GCF_000696875.1 Nestor notabilis
GGGCCCAGGCACAAAGGAGTGCACGGAAGTCCTGGGACCCTGTGAGAGGAGGCAGAGGGGAAGCAATGGATGGCAAAGCGTTTCTCTGAGAAAACCCCTGCACATAAAGTTGTGAGACGTTGCTCTTAATGAATAGGAGCTAATTGGCAACTGTTAGTTGCAAAAAGCCTGTCGAGCTTGCCCAAGGAAGTCTAAGGCTGGAGTTAGACAATAAGTCTCTGTCCATGGGAGGACAGCACGGGGATGGTGGGTTGGCAGCTGCCCTCTGCCTTGGCGAGGTGAGACCCAACTGGTCCATTAGTGAGAGGAACCAGGAGTTACCAATGACGAGCACATTTTCAGTGGTGGTTTCTGCCCAGAGAGCAGTACCTTGCAGCAGTGCCCAGTGGGCAATCAGTACGAGGGGCACTCCTTCCAAAAATCCTTGTTTGCAGTAAGAGGCCAAAAAGAATTGGGCTGAGCATCATGCCAGCACCAGAGGCGAGCATGAAATGAATTCACCTAGGCAAAAATCAGGAGAGAAAGTGAACATGTTCACTGGAGGGTTCTTGACCCCTGCCCAGTGGCGCACTTTGAAGCAGCAGGGACGCACAGAGCATATTTCCCTCTCCTCCCCAGCATCAGTGATTTCTTGTTGCAGCTTTAGAGCCAGGTGGTGCAGGATTTGCAGCTCTCTGGTGAGACACCTTTCAGAACAAGCACGTGGCTTCCAGAAAAATGCTCCGCAGAGGCAGTTTGATGTTCCTGCAGCTGCAAGGGGAGAAAGAAAGATAGTGTCTCTTCTCTGATAATGGAGCAAAAATTGCTCCAAAGGGCAGAGGCTCTCCCCTTTAAGTGACTGAAACTTGACTGTAAGAAAACCAGGATCTGTTTGATGAGAAAAGAAGTGATCAGGTGTCAGTGATTCAGGCACGAAGTGTCTCTTGAGCTACAGGAAGACTTGTGTCCCCTGGCAAAAAAATGTGCATGCTCGCAAAAAAACTCCCACTAGTTTCACAGATCCACAACACAAAGCAGAAATTCAAGAGAAGTCAGACCCACTGATGCTGCAGTCATCAACCCCCTCCTCCTCTCAGTGGGTAAGGTGCTCAGCTACCTTAAGCACAAAGGCACAAGTCTCGATTTCCATCTCATTTGAAGCCATTCCCTCCCCCTCATCCCATCACTACATGCTCTTGTAAAAAGTCTCTCTCCAGATTTCTTGCAGGTCCCCTTTAGACACTGAAGCTGCTCTAAGGTCTCCCTGGATCCTTCTCTTCTCCAAGCTGAACAACCCCAGCTCTCTCAGCCTGTCTCCATAGGAGAGGTACTCAACCCCCTCAGCATCTTCGTGGCCTCCTCTGGTCCCACTCCAACAGGTCCATGTCCCTCTTGTGTTGTGACCCCCAGAGCTGAACGCAGCACTGCTGGGGGGTCTCCTGACAGCAGGGTAGAGGTGTAGAATCCCCTCCCTCAACCTGCTGGTCACACTGTTGGTGGTGCAGCTCAGGACACGGTTGGTTTCTGGCTGCAAGCGCATGCTGCCAGCTCATGTTGAGCTTCTAATCCACCAACACACTCAAATCCTTCTCCTCAGGGCTGCTCTCAATCCATTCTCTGCCCAGCCTGGATTTGTGCTTGGGATTGTCCAACCAGGAAGGAAAAAAACCTAATCAGGAATGTTTCCATCACAAATACTTTGCAAACACAGGTTGTTTTTATTTTCCAAAATGCAAACATGCTTGTTTCCCTTGAAGTTTCTCCATATCAGGATTGCCTTAAAAATTGAGCGTGTCTTGTTTTTAATATAGTTTCTCAGAGTTTTGGTTTTTAAAAGGAGCTGCTATTTAAAAATTGTTTTAAATTTTTTAAAGTTTTAGGGCTTTCCAAAAGGCTTTTTTTTGCCCTTTTTTCCACTCAGTGCTTCACAGGATGTTAAAAGAAGGCCAAATTAAGAAGTCATTCACATTTTGTATGTAAAACAACTGTTATTTTCCATTGAGCTCTTAAGAAGGAGGTATAAACCTGCCAACATTTGGGAGCACAGATATTTAAACACAACCTACATTTCCTGACATTATATATATA
>NW_009912393.1:0-17875 GCF_000696875.1 Nestor notabilis
ACTGCCAGGAGGTGAGTGGTGCTCCCGGTTGTCCTGGGGCTGCAGGGCTGTGTCGAAGCGGTCTTTGGGCTCGCAGTGACCATGGTGCTGGTAGTGATGGGGTTTATGAACTTTTTAGAGGTTTATTCGGCTGCAGGGAATAGACTGAGCCCTAAAGCGCGAGCCCGAAGTTGTGGTCTTTCTGGTTGTGAAAGTCGCTGCTGGAATTGCAGCGCAGAGGAAGTTTCCTTGGTCAAAGGATTTCTTTAGCCCTTATTTAGACAAAGGCAGGCTCATTTGGGGGAGGGGGGAAGCAAATGGTTTTCCTCAGGCTTTTGCTGTGTTCCCAGGCTGTTTTCACTCTTTTTTCTCTAGAAAAGCCTTAACTTGTCTTTATTTCCATTAAAGCAAGTGTTTGCTTTGCTCTCACATGCCGGGAGAAAGCCCAGCTCAGAATAATGGCCAAAGCTGTTAAAGAGAGAAGTCTTTTGAGCAGACTTCGAGTCCGCTGTGAATGTGTGTCTTACATACATGGGTTTTCTTCCTTCTCACATATTAAGGGTCAACACAGAATACAACGAGTTGAAAAGCTGCTGTTGGTAGCAAGGACGTTCCCAGCAGCCTGGGTTTTGTGTTCACTGGGCGGGTTGTGTTTCTGTTTCAGAATTCAGTGGATACAGCAAAACCTCTGTTGAGGAAAGCCATCCAGATCTCCCAGCAGACCCCGTACTGGCACTGCAGATTGCTTTTTCAGCTTGCAGTAAGTGATTTAGACTCATGGAGCTGTTACTGTAGCACTGGGACTGGGGGAAAAGGGCTAGAAAACAGCCCTGTTCTCCTTAAAAAGAGCTTGGATGCACCCAGCACCTCCGTGTTGTTAAAGGAGAGACAGAAGAAGTTCGTAATACTGACACATTAGTGGGCTCCAGGTTGGATCCAGCTCCACTTTTTGCTTGCTGAAGGCATATGGGGGGAGAAAGCAGCAAGGATCACCCCGTGCTAAAACACAGGGATTTGGAGGCAGAGCAAAGTCAAATCCACCTTATGGCTTGCAGGAAGGACAAATGTTCCCTTAAAACCTGCTGGAATTGGAGTTTGCCAGCCTGGAGTGTGTGTTTGATTATGTTCAAGGTAATTAGTGTGCAGGGATGGGACGGGATGGGGAGAGCAGCCGGTGCAGAGGTCTCTGTAACGCGCTCTGAGCGTGGCCTCAGCTGCACAGGTTGGACCGTCTTCCCTTGGAGAAGCAAACTGGTGCCTGTTGGGATTTGGGGGGGTGACGCTTCTTCCAGGCCTCAGCTGTGTAACTGCTCTTCAAAGTGCTGCTTTTCCCGAGAGCTGCAGTGCAGTGGGTGGGAAGCACATCCCGAGTGAACTGAGCAGCAGGAGGAGCAGATGACTCCTGAAGAACAACCCCTGCTTTTCCAGGTTGTGCCTCTTCTCTGCTCCTGAGGAGCCTCGAGGCGTTTAACAGAGCACTTGAGGGAGTTGACTGCGCTTTGCAGGTCTCTGCAGTGGAGGGTGGGTTAGGAACCAATTTGATCTTTGAAGACTGTCTTCATAGTCACCTGGACTTGTCTTTTCCCCCTTCCCGAGGAGCTTAACAAAGCAGACCAAGTCTGAAAAGGAATTGCCAAGCTCCTCGGTGTACGTTAGGAACAGTGAATCCTGGAGAGCCTCCTTTTCCTATTAAAGGACAAATGTTTGCTTTGCCCGAGCGCTCAGAGGAAGCTCAGGTGTTTTTTCTCAGTACCTTCCTCCAAAAGGGTCCTTCCTTGAGGCTTCACATTCTCTGCTGTATTCTGGGTGCTGTTTCCTCTCTGGCTTTTGCTTGACTGCAGAGGCCTTGGTGCCTCTTGTACAGCTCTGTGGCTCCTAGCTGAGTTTGGAGCAGGTGGAGAAGTTGGCAGGCAGGAGGGGTGGGAGGTGCTGTGGCATCAGCCTCAGCCTTTCTCTGCTCTTCTTCCTGCTGGAAAACACCCTCTGTTGTTCCAGTTGTTCCAGTGTAACAGTCCACAGTTGTGCTGGAGCTGTTTGGGTCTGACCTGCACGTGATTGTAATGAATTACAACAGCTTTGTGTGGTACAAAATGGGGCTGAGGTGTTTTCTTTGGCCTGGGGTAATGGTTGGACTTGATGATCTTAAAGGTCTTTTCCAACCTGGTTGATTCCACAATTCTATGTTACAGCCTTTTCTTTTTGGAGAATAGCAGGTGTTCCTGGAGAATGCCTCGAAAATCAGATCATACATTCAAGAAGTACCAGTTTAGTGCCTGTCACGTGTAAAGCACAGGAGGAACTGCACTTGTAGCCATTGCTCATCAGGTTCCCAAAGAACGTGCTGGTCTCTTACAGCCTTTCTTCATTTCAGCAACTACACACACTTGAAAAAGACTTAGTATCTGCGTGTGACCTCCTCGGCGTTGGAGCAGAGTACGCCCGGGTGGTGGGCTCAGAATACACCAGGTGAGCTCCGGGCGTGTTTTGCCTTTCCCACAGGAAAGATTTTTCTTGCTGCTGTTTATTTTTGTTTGGAGATACTCAGGTTTTATTTAGAGATGTGATTACAGGGAGGTGGGATCATGGCTGTGATTGAAGGCTTCCGTCTTGCTTTTAAACCTGTTTTCTGGGGCAGGTTCCTCAATGCTCTTTTGTCTGCTTTTGAGGGGGAGAATGGCAGATTTATGGGGGTTTCCTCAGGGTTTCTCTGGACAGTTGTGGTTTGAGTAACTTGTTTCTATTGATTTTGATGTTCTGTTTCATTTCAGAGCACTGTTCCTGCTAAGCAAGGGCATGGTAAGTTGGATGGACTGTTTACTTATTTAACTAGTCTAATGCACAGAGACCATTTGTTTTAAGGTATTTGCATGCTTATCTCTGCTTTAGCTATTCTGGTTTGTTCACGTGAGCAAGCCCAGTATTAAACTACATCTGGGATAAGCCTGAAGCCTGCAGGATTCTTGGGAGGTTCTTGTGAATAGCTTTGTCTTTTATTTGCTTTTCTCCTTCACGATGACAACGAAATTTTCTGCAAGGAGAAAGAACAACTGCAAATGGTCACTGGAGCCCTTGTAATTCAGGGTGAAGGGATCTGGCCACATGAAAAGGCTGGTGCTGTTGCAATAAGAGGGCTTTGAGTCTGGCTTTGTCTCCAGGAGATGGATGTACCCGGGGCTCTGTTGTGGTTCTTCAGGTGTTTAATGCATTTAGCACAAAAAGAATGATTTCTTCTTTCCTGTTCAATTACAGCTCCTTCTAATGGAACGGAAGCTGCAGGAGGTGCACCCTCTCCTTACCCTTTGTGGGCAGATAGTTGAAAACTGGCAAGGAAACCCCATCCAGAAAGAGTCATTACGGGTCTTCTTCCTAGTGCTGCAGGTCACACATTACCTGGACGCTGGGCAGGTGCGTGGGAGTTGTGCCCGTGTGAAACTGGGGAGCAGACACTGCCCCGGGAGGAACCGAGCTGGTCTGGGGGGATGAAATGAGGAAAGCAGTGGTGTTCTTCCTGGAGGAAAGCTTTACTGTGGTCCACTTAGAACCACGGTGGCTGCTCTCACTTCCATGGGATGTTGGTGGCGGTAACAGGCTTCGTGTCTGAGTTTGAAAGACATTTCGAGTGGCTGTGGGTTGTTGGGCGAATATGAAGGGCTGATTTGGGTGACTTGGTCTAGGGTGAGGCGTCCCTCCCCATGGCAGGAGGTTGGAACTAGATGATCTGAAGGTTCTTTCCAACCCAAACCATCCTGTGATTCTATGATTTGTTATTAATCCTGGAGTAGGTGCTGGTGTGACTTATGCATGGTCTCATTTCCTGAATTTGGGGGTTACTTATTGCCTGGCAAGTTTTCCCAAGCAAGGAAGCATTGAAACCTGAGGGCTGCAGCAGCTCCATGGGATGTGCCTCCTGTCGTGCAGGTGAAGAGCGTGAAGCCGTGCCTGAAGCAGCTGCAGCAGTGCATCCAGACCATCTCCACCCTGCACGACGACGAGATCCTGCCCAGCAACCCCGCTGACCTCTTTCACTGGCTGCCCAAGGAGCACATGTGTGTGCTGGTCTACTTGGTGAGAGCTCTTTCCTTACTTAACGTGTATTGGCATTACTGAGGGGCTGGTTTGGGACTGCTCGGAGCCAGTGTAACATCCAGACCATGTGCTGCTGCTGTATGTTCCACTGGCAGTTTGATTCTGCCACAGTATCTGGGAGGCTGTTGCTGTCAGTGATTGAAGAGACTGTGCAAGAAGCCTGGAGACTGGAATGTAACTTTCTTCAAATCCAGATCAAATACTGGCTTGGAGGAGGTGGAGCTGTGCTGGCTCAGTTTTGCCACCACAGTGACAATCTTGACTTCAGATCCCTGTAACTAGTCCCGCTGTGTCTTGAATGTGGTTATAATCTGAAATGTGTCACAAGTGAGTTTATAAAGCTGGTGGCTGAGGAGTTGTGGGAACTTCCCAGACCTTTCCTCTCTGCAGAGATCATTCCTTGTAACTTCTCCTGTGTTTTCTGGCAGGTGACAGTGATGCATTCCATGCAAGCAGGGTACCTGGAGAAGGCTCAGAAGTACACAGACAAAGCACTCATGCAGCTAGAGAAGCTAAAAAGTAAGGATAAGGGTTATAATTATGCAAGATTCCATTCCTTGTTGCTAATTTAAGTTAAAACAAGACCACAGCAACCTTATGTAGCTCTCTGGGACAGCTCTGTCAGTCTGTATCTGCTGCATTAAAGAACTTCCCTCTGGTTTATAACTGGATGGTTACTTTGGGTACAGAAGTCAAGTTTTTGGGGCGGGTTATTGTAACTCAGTAAACTGGGCTGTAGGCGTGGGGCAAGATGTTAATATTGTCTTAACTTCACTTATGGAGTTCCTTTTGTTCCCTTTCCAGTGCTGGACTGCAGTCCTATCCTGTCGTCATTCCAAGTGATCTTGTTGGAACACATTATCATGTGTCGGCTTGTCACGGGACACAAAGCCACAGCGTTGCAGGAGGTAAAGGGGGTGTCAGCGTTGCCCTGGTTGTGGATGGAAGCTGTGATTGCTTGTAAAACATGGGAATTTCAGTGTTGAGGAGGAAACCTGGGCTCAGATGAGGATTCCAGCAGTGTTAAACTGACAGGTACTTTCAGGCGTAACGATGCTCTGCTACTGCGACCCCGAGGCCATGGAATCAGCCTCCTCTTAAATAGCTCCTTTAAGAACACTTTGGAGTTGCTCATGGAGTCAACACTGATGGGTGCCTCCAGCTTCCTGATCGTACTTTGCAGTCTGCCTCTGGTATCTTTTCCCTTATCTCTTTGTGTTCCTGCTCTTTCGGAGTATTTCTCAGTTTCGAAGGTTCCCTGCCTTTCTGCCCTTTCCTCCTCTCACATAGTGTGGGGGGAAGGAAGAGTGTTCTTAATGCAAGAAAGAACTGTGCTGCTTTTCTGGGATTTTAAAATCCTGGTTTTCCATCCCTTACTTTGAGGACACGCTGCTGGATCCGTGTCAGCTGCCTCAGGGGTGCACTTGTGGAGTGGGGGGAGATTCAGCTGCTGAAAGAATAGTCATTGCTTCTGGCTTCTGAAGCTCCTCACAAGCTCCTACCCTGTGAAAGGTCCTTATTCCACCTTTTCTGTTGTGTTCCAACTCCCATTCCCAGCGTGGCAGCAGAGATCTGTGACTGGCTTTGCCGGTGGAGCCCCCATATGGTGGAGCTGCTGCAGAGCAAAGAATCCAAACCTGGTTTGAGCGTGTGCCTGGGCCCAGGACCATGACCTGAGTCTTGAACTGATCCCTAACACATCCTGTGACACGTGTGACACAAGCAGATGGATTTGGGGCATAAAATGAGATGAAGAAAGTATCTTAAATACTTCTTTTTCTGCTACCAGATTTCCCAAGTGTGCCAGCTCTGCCAGCAGTCTCCCAGGCTGTTCTCCAACCACGCTGCCCAGCTGCACACCCTCTTAGTAAGTGTCTGTGATTAGTGGTAAACTCTTCACTCTTTGGAAGACCCTTCCCAAGACTCCTCACCAGGAGCTAAGGAGCCCGTGGTGCTGCAGACACTGAGATCTCCTGCTCAGCAGTGGGGCTGCGTTGGCCAGTCCTGCTCTGGGGATTCACACCTGAGTTGTTGAAGCCTATCAAAGGCTTAAATCCCTTCTTAAACGAAGTGATGCGTAGCGTGATAGTAAGCATACAAGGTGACTACACGAGGGTTATACTGTGCACATGTTGTGGGAACTGTTTGAGTGTTATGGGAGACGGGGGGTTTCTTGGCTAAATGAGGGGGCTTTACAGGAGCACACCGGTTTGAAGGAATTTGTGTCCTTTTTCCCAGATCCATCCAAAACTAAGACTCGTTGGTTGCCTTTATTCCTGTTAATCCCTGGGGTTGCTGTGGCTTTGTGGGGGCCTTTCCTCTTTGTGTTCTTGTGTTACCTTAGAAACACCGTGTCTTCTGCAGGGGCTCTACTGCATCTCTGTGAACTGCATGGACAACGCAGAAGCACAGTTTACTACAGCACTGAGGGTAAGATGCTCTTCCCAAACTATTTCCTTAGGGATGCTGCAATTGTGGGGGTCACTGAACAGTTGAGGCTGGAAGGGAAACCTGGAGACTGTATCAGTTGCATTAGTTTGGGGTTTTTTCTGTGTTGATAGCCAGTTCAGGTCAGGAGATGGCAAAATATCAGCCACCAAACCTGTGCTTTATATGGGTGAGTAAATCCTGGGCGAGATGCTGAAGGCTTTGACTGTGCTGTTGGTATCTTGTTTGTTTTAGCTCACTACACATCAAGAGCTGTGGGCATTTATTGTGACCAACTTAGCCAGTGTGTACATCAGGGAAGGCAACCGGCACCAAGAGGTGAGCTGCTTTGTGACTCTTGTTTGAAACACCAGCACCTCCTCGGAGGGAGCTGCTGCCCCGCTGGGATGAGCCTTTCTCTCTGAGCACGCTGCAGAGCAGCGCCTTGTCCCGCCAGGCAGCTCCTGCTCCAGGGACTCCCCTTGACTCACCCGGCCTCTTCTCTTCAGCTTCCAGCTGTGCAGGGGGTTTATGAGGTGACACAAACCCCGGCGGGGCTGGGCAAACCCCCGGGGCAGGAAGGTGCACGTGTGTGCCTGGAGCCGCAGGAACCCCGCGCTCCAGCTGCCGCAGCCCTCGCGGGGCCTTCCCAGACACACACTTGGAGGTTTCTTGTGAAGAGGCCGTGAACGATGCTTTGATTCTTCAGCAAACACACAGTACCCCTCAGAGAGCAAGGCTGAGAATGAAGCACTCTGAGTTTCTTAGTTGATTTCTGGTTTTAATTCCAGAGCAAACCCGATGGAGCATTCGTGGGGCTCTGGAGCAGCTCAGCTTTGACAGCTGCAAGTTCCCTGAGGAAATGTTGGCATTGTCCAGAGAGTTTTGTGAAGTCAGGGAAAGCCCGTTTTGTATAAAACCTGATTTTAGGGTCAAAATGGGTGTGAAAATTCTTAATGTTGGTATGTCTGTGCTATGATCAGAGCAGTGCAAGTGAACCTCGAGTGTGTTTGTGGTATCTCAGCCTTGCTACATGAGGAATGCTGATTATCTTTTTGTTCTCCTTCCCCACTTTGCAGCTTTACAGCTTATTGGAAAGGATAAATCCAGACCATAATTTTCCTGTGAGGTGAGAATTCCAGAAGCTCTTTCTATGCTGCTGTTGTGTTGGTGATGGTGATACTGGATTTATAATGGGCTGTTGGAAAAGAAAACAAAATCATGAACTTCTTTTGAAGGCAGAAGCTCTGCCCGTGTGTTAAATGCAATGTTTTATTTGGAGGTTGGATTATTGGGCAATTCCAAGGAATGTGGTGTGTGCTGCATTGGTCCCCGTGCAGCACCTGCGTTCCAACACCTTGCTTTGTCCGTAGCTCTCACTGTCTTCGAGCAGCAGCTTTCTACATCCGAGGTCTCTTCTCCTTCTTCCAAGGAAGATACAACGAGGCAAAGTGAGTATAAAAGGGTGGAGAGAGCAAAATGGAGACATGAAATGAAGCTGGTTAAGATCAAAGTAAAAACCCTGAGGCCTCCCTTGCAAACCTGTAGCTCTTTCTCCCTGGGGATTTGGGCACCTTCTGTTTTACCTGGGAGGAAGCACCAGGGAGCTGCTGGGTTTAGATCTCTCCAGTGCTCCCTCTGGAGCAGCACAGAGCAAAGCTTTCCAAAGGAGGACTGTTACCACTCAGTTGTGCTAAATGAAAGGTGAGGTTTGGGAGTGAAGCCCTTTGTTTAAGGTCACCTGCAGCACACGGTTAGTCCTGACTGCTAATATTTACCAGTTGGATTCATTTGGTTCTTAATAAAGCAGCTCAGAGACTGGAGGCGAAGGGGAGGGTTTGAAGCACCCTTTTTGCTCTGCTTTAAGGCGATTCTTGCGAGAAACATTGAAAATGTCAAACGCAGAAGACTTGAACCGACTGACAGCGTGTTCCCTCGTGCTCCTGGGCCACATATTCTATGTGCTGGGGAATCACAGGGTAAGTCTCTGCTATTGCCATGTAAATGTTCCACTTGTCACTTGCCAGTAGGACCTGTTGCGAAGTGGGTGTTGTTTTGAGGGTGTGTGTTTAGTGGTGTCCCTCCAGCAGCTGGCAGCTTGTTGAGGTACATGGTTCCAGAGCTGGAAGCTGTGTGGTTAATAACACTTTCACAGGGTTAAAGGTGTTTGAAGTCTATTCTACAGGTGTGTGTTTCTGTAATGCCTGAAATCACTTCAAGAAAGATGCTGAATAAAGGACAAACACCATGGTTCAGCTGGATTGCTTGGAAAGGAATTGTTGGGAACAGGCTCCTTAATTCCTCCCCGTAGAATGCATGAAGTGTTTCCCTTATCTTGCACAATTCCTAGGCCAGAGCAGAATTCCAGACAGCTTTAGATACAGTGTGTTTGGGTTATTGCCCCATTCAGCACTTCTCCTTGGTAGTTAGAACATGGCAGAGGTTGAAGTAGACACATTTTGTCACAAATGTAACATCTCGAGGTGAGGTCTATTTGCAGGAGGGGCCACAAATCTTTCCTATCCATTGAATTTTGCTATCTGCTCTTCCCTAGGAAAGCAACAACATGGTGGTGCCAGCCATGCAGCTTGCCAGCAAGATCCCAGACATGTCCGTGCAGCTCTGGTCCTCAGCTCTGCTGAGAGGTAAGTTGGGAGAAGGCTTGAACTCCAAAAGAGCAGCAAAGAGGCTGGGGCTGGGGGGTTGTGGTGCTGCCAGCACCGAGTGAGTGCTGCTGCAGCCCTGCTCTGTGCCTCTGGCAATGCTGTCAATAGCAGGGTGGATTTGGGGGGCTGGAGGACCCCTAAGTGAGAAGGCTCCAGCGTCCCCATGCTGGCAGCAGTTGGGTTTCTCCTGCTGTCACTGGATGGCAGTTTGTGATGCTAAGACCTGAACGGGTGCCCCTTGGGAAAGGGCTCCATTGGTGCTGGTGCTGCTCTGCTTTTCTTTGCACTTCCAAGTGGAATAAACCTTTCACTTAGGCTTTGCCTCTGTTTATGAGCTTGATTCAACAGCAGAGACTACTACAACGGTTGGACTTGATGATCTTAAAGGTCTTCTCCAACCTAAACAATTCCATGGTGCTGTACCTCATACGTAAGGATTGTTTCCTGTGGTCCAGGCTTGGCCCCAGGATGCTTTGTTCAAATATTGACCAGTGCCTTAGCAGACTGTCAGCATTAATGCTGCAAGGGATTTGCTCTCAGTAGAAAATACAGCAGCAACTCTACCCTTTACCCCACAGCTTCAGTGTGTATTGAATTGCCACGTTCCCCCTGCGCTGTGCTGAGCACTATGGGCCAGGCTTATTTGCTGCTTTGCTCTTGCCTTTGCTCCAAAACTGCAATTGAAAGAACTTTTCTTCCTCATGTCCAAGTGTAGTTCTCCTACAAAATGTGCCAAGAGTCCAGTTTGAACCTGCTCTGGCTGAAACCTCACCCCACGGACCTCTGGTTGTATCTAGTAGCCTGGGAGCAACAAGAGGCAGTTTCTGCTTTGGTATTTCCAAAGATCTTCCTCTCTAGAACTACCTTCTCTTGAAGAAAAGGTGCCTAATGAGGAGTAAAAGGACACAACCACACTTCCAGCCATAGGAAGAGCAGTAGCTCAGCCCTTGCCATGCTGTGCTGCTCATCTGTGATACCTAAAACATGCCTGCTCCTTTGTAGGTTCCCAGTCTGAAACCTGATTGAGCTGATCCCTGTGAGTAAAGCTCCCAGAGAACAAGACACGAGGAGCAGCTTTCTGTGTGTGCAAAGCAGGAGGGGGCTGTGGTTCCCAAGAATTTGCATGGAAAAGAAGTGGAGCTGCAGAGGGAAGCCTGCGAGTCTGTCCCGTCCCCACTAGATGGGGCTGGGAGCTAAAAAGCCAAATGCAAACTGCTCTCGGGTTTTTATTGGGGTGAGGAGTTTGCTGCCTCCTTTTAGAGCTCCTCAAATGAAATAGTTAATAGTTGGAAGCTAAAATAGCATCAAAAAAGGGGAGGCTCCGGGTTCCCCTGCTTCTCGTGGAGGTGTTCACTTGGTCTGACTTCAGGATGCGATTCAGTCATCAACTAGAGGGAAGAGTCTCCCGAGAGCAGAGGTCAGTTGGAAGTGGGTGTTTCGAGGTGAGCACACGCTGCTCCTGTCTTCCAGACCTGAACAAGGCCTGTGGAAACGCCATGGATGCCCACGAGGCAGCACAGATGCACCAGAACTTCTCCCAGCAGCTCCTGCAGGACCACATTGAAGCGTGCAGCCTTCCCGAGCACAACCTCATCACGGTAAGCCAGCTTCCTCCGGCAGCTGGAGCAGTTTGGAGGCAGAACAACCCCCTTTGCTTGCTTTTCCCGGCCCTTTCCCCTGCGGAGCACGCTTCTGAGCTGCCAAAATTCAACCTACTCCCTAGTAGCTCAACAGGAGTGAGAACAGAAAGAGGAAGCGTGGCTCACGTAGGGCATTGTTATAAAGGTATTTAGTGGGTAGGGTCTTTGTCTCTTAGAAGTGTTTCCTTGACAGACCAGAACCTACAGGTATGTTTTTTAATGACTTTTGGAGCAGGTGGCCACTTCATTTTGGTGACAGCTCTTGCTTCTGGAGACACTTCGTGTGCTCTCAGGTTTAGTGTTTAGGTGATCCAGGCTGCCTGTGCTGGGGAATGCTTTGTTGTGTGCTGCTAAATGTACATTTCCTACTGCTACTTCAGCATTCCAAGTTGGGGGTTGGGCTTTTTTGACTTCCCTCTAAACGTGGATTTCCAGTTAACGCCATGAGATGTCTGCAAAGCCATTGCCTTAAGGATTCTTTGCATTTCAACTCTTGACTTCCTTCCTGACAGAAACATTGGTAACACTGGTTTTAAAACAGAGAATGGTTTCCTAAGCTGCAGCTGGGCAATGGCATAAGGCTGTGGACTGAAATCATGTCCAGTTATGAGAGATGGGAGGAAGTTGGTGTCTTCTTCCCAACGTTCCCTTTGGGGAGAAGAAAGGGGAGAAAGGCCAATAGGAAGGTGCTGCATGTTGGCTTTGCCTGCAAAGGGATCCTGAGACATGTAGGAATGAGGGTGCTGCTTATTGGTGTGAGTCATCTCTACCTGTAAAAGCAGGAAATGCTTTCACTCCGTCACCTCTGGCCTTGGATTCAGCATGGGAGGTTTGGAATGACGGGCATGTGGAGTGGCTTCCAAAGAACCACTTTGGGATGGGAGCTCTAGAAACAAAGTCAAACCTGATCATCAACTTCTCCTGATGAAGTCTCATTACCTGGAGGCGGCGGCTGGCTCTGGCCTGGCCTGGGCCCTCCCAGGCAGCAGCTCTAGGACTCTCATGCTCTTTGTTGTCTTGCAGTGGACAGATGGACCACCTCCTGTACAGTTCCAGGCCCAGAATGGACCCACCACCAGCCTGGCCAGTCTCCTGTGAAACACAGTAACTGAAACCAGGACAATGTGTTTAAAAAAGCAAAGAAAAAGCCACCAAGAAATGCCAAAAAAAAAAAACAAAAAGAAAAAAAAGAGCAAAAATTGATGCAGAATCTTTTCTTCAAAGAAAAGGCAGCGAATTCCTCTTCTAGTGAGGGCCTTGTAGGAACCAGATTGCATAAAGACAACGTACATTTCATAGACTTGCAGAGTGAGAAGGGCATTTTAAGCTGCTTTTACATAATGTGTGTGAATATACAGCTAGTGTGTATATACCTACTGGTTTTAATCTGCTTTCCTCTTACTGAGAAATAAGATTTAGTCCCAAGGACACTTGTTCCTTAAGTTCTTAGATATCTTAACTTTTAAAAGCTGTCACAGGAAATGAAGAGGACTCAGTTTTAATACCACTCGTAGCCTAAATACAAACCTTCCCTGGAGTATGATGCAGGAATCTGCACCCTTCCACTCCTGGGAAGAATTGGGTTAAATCATGAATTGATTGTAGGGTGCCCTGAAGTTCTACATTTAGTTTCTGAGGTAATATTCTTCTCACTGGGTGCAAGTCGTTGCCAGTGCTGGTTGTAGCCCTGCAGTGAAGGTGAGGATGGGATGGGGAGCTCTGAGCTCTGGTGGTGTTCGCAGCTCGGGGGGTGTTGGTGTCTTCAGGGTGGCCTCCAGCCCCGTGCTGGTGTCAGAGGAGCAGGTTCTACATCCTGAGTGTGTGACAAGGTGCCACCACTTCACCCCCACCAGGGTCTGTCTTGGATCTCCTGCCCCGCCATGGGTCCTGCTCGGGGCAGGGCAGAACCACAGCTCTCTCCATCTCTTTGCCATGGTTTGGATGGAAGGAGGCACCTTCTTGGCCTCCTGCCTGGGCGCTGTGTTGGCCAAGCAACTGGGAAGCAGCGGTTTGCACCTTGAGCGCAGCCTCGCCAAGGGAAGGCAGCATCTGTGCCTTAATGACTTGTACAGAGTTAAAGCAGTGGTTAAACCCCAGCTCCAACATAAGCCAGAGGCTTGTGATGAAACTACAGGCTTGCCCTTGGCAAAAACTTCCTGTTTCCAAACTCTTCAGAGTTTGCTGTTCTCTGTCGGTGTTCTGGTGACTCTGTGAGTTCTCTCTGGGCTTGCCTGGGCCCCTGCTGCTGTCTCAGGACGGGAGAGACGAGGCCCAAGTTTGTGCTGCAGAAACCAGGAGGAGAGTTGTTATTCCATGAAGCAGCAGCAGCTTCATAGCAGGGATCCAGGCCAGGTGTCGTGGTGCCGTGTCAAGCTCGTGAGGTTCCCAGGGTTGAATAAAGGTGTTTTTCCCCTCTCAGTAGCTCTGCATATTTCTCTCCCAGCTTAAAAGGGGGAGGGAAAAGGAATGTGCCAGAAAAATCCCTTCTGTAGGGCTTTTTCCTCTGGGGGAGGAGGAGAATGTTTGAGAGGAAGCATTTGACCCCCTCAACCCTTTAGGAGTTTTATTGTAGCAGTACTGCTGTGAATCCTGGAAGGGTTTGGGTTGGAATGGACCTTAAAGATCAAGTCCAAGCCCAGTGGCCATTCTTGGTCAGGGTCTTGTCCCCTGTCTGGCACCAGCTCAGAGACTTGCTTTTTGTCATTCAAACCCGCCACTTCTTACCACTGAATGATATTAGGGGACAAGTGCTTGTCCAGTTGCCAAAGTGGGGGGTTTAGGTTTCCTCTGCTGTTCCCAGACCCCTACTCTTGCAGAAGATGTGTATGTTTTAGGCCTTGTTAAATCTCCCAGGGAAAACCTCGCTGCTGGTGTAGGGAGAGTTGTGTTACTGGGTTTGCAGGAAGGAACCCCTCTCAGTGGTGACGTTGTGTGGCCCTGGCTCGCTCCACTTGTTGGTCCCTGCCTCTGCTAGTGACAGAACAGCCCCATGAGCTCAGCTGCTGCCACAGGCTTGGAGTTTGGACAGGAAGGACCAGGTAAATCCTACCTGGGGTATTGACACTATGGGTGTCTTTAAGTCTTTCCCCTTTCTTTGTGTGTTTGGAAACTCTTTGGCTGTTCCCTCCTTAAGTCATTGAGTTGCAAGAACTGGTTTTAAGCCCCTAAATGCTGTTTTCTTGGCAGTGCTGGGGAATGACGAGTGACAGAAAAGGCTCAAGGCCCGTTCAGGTGATCCAAGTGCTCTCTTCTTGTGGCTGTTGTCAGCTGGGCTGAGGCTGTTCACTGCTTACACGCTCCTCCCTAACTGCAGTCAAGGGTTGGCCACAAAGGTTCTGCTTCTCTAAGGCAGCATGGGAAAACTCCCAACTTGAGAGAGCTGTGGTTTGACTTTGCAGTGAGCTGCCCCCCAAGTCTGGGGGGGTTCTGCAGCTCCTCACCCCATCCTGCTGCTCAGGGCCCTGCAGAGCTGAACGTTGTGTTGTGGGAGAGCAGTTTGCAGTGGGAATTCTCTGGCTCTTTGTAGTTGGAATCCCTGCTGTGTCCTGGGGAGGGAAGGAAGTGCTCGAGGGAACTTGCCTCTGCCGTGGGCACGCTCAGGTTTGGAACAGGAACCTTTGCTAAACGTGGTGGCTGAACTTGTCATGGCAGGAGGAACAGGCCGGGATTTCCCTGGGACCTTCACTGGGGCTTTGCTTTGGGGCAGAACAGCACTTGCCTGCAGCCCTGTGGGGTCCAGCACTGCTGCAGAGTCCTCTTCCCAGCACAGGATGTCAAAGATCATGTAAATTTGAACAGAACTCGTTGATTTTCTAGCTCTAAAATTCCATGTACATTTGTGACAATGTACAGTGCTTTTTAACGACACTTGTATATTAAATTATTTAATAGTTTCTGCTTTTCAGTATCTTTTGTATGTAGCAGAGATTAAAACCAGGACCTCAGAACTGAAGTTCTTCCTCCCTCTCGAATGCAGATGTAAAGCTGAACAGGAGACTCGAGGGTCACAGTTTCCAACTCCTGTTCTGCTGAGTGCTTGGTCTGTGTGACTCGGTTTGAAGGACATGTTTGGAAATCCTTCTTGTCCAGTCACTGAATTCTCTCTAGACCCAAACCCGAAGTCTTTTATGAATTTGTAAAACAAAGAGGTTATTCTTCTAAAGATGGAACGTACAGAACTGTACAGTGTTTTCTCTAGTATTTTTAAATGAGTAGCAAGAACTTCCACAGAAGCATCTATCCCTGTGGTCTAAAATCTGGGGTATGGACAGAGAATGCAGCCTGGAGAAGTGGTTGCCTCTTGTATTGCATTTCCTACAGTGTGAACACCCAAAAGGTCCCCTTACACAGGACACCTCCATCAGTCTGGCAGCTGAGAACTGAACAGCAGAACACAATGATCATGTTTTCCATCCCCTGCCATCCCATCCAGGCCCCCCCCTCCCCGAGCTAAAGCTGACAGTGACAAAAGGTTAGGGCCTGGTTGCTGTGCTGCCTGTGCACCCGTGGGGTGAGCGCAGTGTGTTCCCTGTTACTTCACTGCTTTCAGCAGGTTTTCCAACTTCTCTAGAAGTCCCATTTTACCATGGCCATTTCTGCCCTCCCCAGCTCCTGGTGTAAAGCTGTTTCCATCCCATAGAACAGCGAGAAGGGAGCAGTGCCGGGGGCCTGGGCTGTACCCGCCACTCGCTGCGGTGGCGCCGGTGCATGCTCTCTGCTGTCTGCCCCTGCAGGTGTATTCAGCTGGTCCCTGCGGGGAGCTCTCACTGGTGGGTCACGGTTGTCCAGCGTGTTGGTCAGTGTTTGTAGTTCTCCATCAGGAGCAGGATGTGCACGTGCCCCCAGCGCCGCTTCCTGAAGCTGTACCTACAGTAACTCCTGGGCTGGGGGAGACCCAGCACGTTCCCTTTGCCCTTCGGGTTCTCTCGGCTTCTGGAGTAGAAGAGTTTTGAAATAAAGTTTAATTTTACCTCTTCTAGTGCTTTGTAGAACACTGATTCCTTCAGCTGCCCTGCAGGCCATGCAGGCCCGGCCTCGCCTGGGAAGCTGGCGCACGCAGGGAGCAGGGATGGATCCCGCTGTGCCTGCGGGCAGGATGAAGGCTCCTGCTACAACCGGAACCAGAATTCCAGCTGATTCTCGCTGAAGGTGCCTGGGATAGACAAAGGATTTTGTGGCTCCGTCAGACACTCGGAATGTTGGCTCCCTGGC
The DNA here is from genome assembly GCF_000696875.1 of Nestor notabilis. Lineage (NCBI taxonomy): Eukaryota > Metazoa > Chordata > Aves > Psittaciformes > Psittacidae > Nestor > Nestor notabilis. Next base: position 16,010 of record NW_009912393.1, read on the forward strand.
CTGGGACAGGTAGTTTTCACTGCACTGTGCAGTCAAGGAGGATGCTGACTGTATTATCTTCACAAATGGGATCTGCTTTAATGGGACATTGCCTTGTGTGTCTTTTATCCCCATCTTACATTTTTGAGCTTAAATTTAAAAGGAAGAAGAAAACTGAAGCCATTTGTCTGCAGGTAAAACTCAGCAAAAGCTAAACATTTGAATACTTAACTGCAGCCTGTCCCATCATCTGAGCTGCTGAGTTCCTCCCTTGAATGTCACCACAGAAGCTGATTCGGTTCTGTTCTGACAAGTCACTCGCTATAGGAAAACTTGGAACCCAAATGGCAGCTTCCTTTCTGCTGGAAATCACTATTTCCAGCTCTGCTGCTGCCCCAGCCTCCTCACCCTGCTTATCTGCAGTTCCTTGGGGGTAGGGGGAAATGGTGTTTGGCATAAACTGTGCTATCATCATCTCCTCCCAGTCCTGCCCTGCTCATCTGCGGCTGGAGCTCACTCTTGTATCTCTGAAGCAGAACCTCAGAGGACGCACCTGATGGCAAAACTCCATGGGAAACACTGCCTAAGACACGGTAGTAAGAGGTACACATGGTACTTCCCTAATAGACCTGGAGCCACAACCAGAGGAGATGGTTGTATTTTACCTTTTAGAGGCTTGTCACAAGCACAGTGAAGATGCCAGACTGCAGCACAGCGAGTGACTGGGAGTTCTCTTTTGTCAAGCTCTCAGCTTATCCCACATAAACCCTTAGTTTGAAACATAAAAGAGAAAGCAGATATTCCCGTGTGTGCCAGGACCACTGGATGCTGCCTCAGCAAAAACCTGGCCAAACAGGGCAAGAAGAAAAGAGCTATGAAGAGATTCCTGGGAATAACTTTCCCTTCTAGGTAATCAAGCTCATGTTGTGCCAGACCTGTTCCGAAACTCTCCTGATGCCACAGCAAGGGAAACAAGTGGAGATGCACGCACTCCTGTGTGGATTAAAGAACCCCTTCAGAAGGATGGAGCCCTGATTAGTGAACCAGCAAGTTTTGAATGGCCTGAAATGAAGCCAGAAGCTTTGGGAGAAGTCACGAACCAGTTACAACAGGTTGTGAGCTGTTAACCCTTAGCTGCAGCAAAAACTGGCTTGTACAATGGGTGGAGGAAAACACTTTACAACAAGAAAACTTGTGTTCAGTCTTGCAAAGGATAGTGAGCACAAAGCTGCTAACAGAAACTGTGCATCTTTAGAGTGGAAAGCTGAGTTTGTGGCACTTTCCTGACCAGAGGCTGAATCCAGCTCTGGGAGGGATGAGACTTGGATTCCAGCTCTGCTTCTGCTGCTCCCTTCTTGCTGCCTCTACTCTGTGCCTTCTGCCTTCCTTACCTTCAGAAGATGGGAATTGTACCGAGTTTTGCTTATTATGAATGAAACTAAACAAGCATTCTCTCACTTGTTTGAAACAAGCACCTGAGACGAAGCCACATCTCATCCTCCAACACGCTGTAAGTGAAGTGTAACTCATGTCAGATGGGTGCTGGCATTACAAATAACGTGCAGCTCCTGTCGCTTTATTGACCCTCCATCAGGAACTCGCTTCACCCAAGACGCTGGGGTTTGCCCTTTGAAGAACACGCTCCCTTGCAGGTGGCTGAAAACGCCGCACCAGGAGCCCCGCGGCGGCGGGCGGCTCGGAGCACGCTTCGTGTGCGCACACGGTGGGGCAGGGACTCTCCTGCGGGGAAAGCGCATTTATTAGTTACTTTGGTCCCGATCCCCGGCGTTGCCTTCTCCCGGCAGAGCTCCGGGCAGACCCTCAACAGCGGGACCGGGCCCCCCGGCCCTGCTCCGCGGAGGGAGCGCGGCCCCCGCCCGGCCTGAC